>NC_077242.1:78782636-79064765 GCF_947179165.1 Solanum dulcamara
ACCCTCTAAAGCGCCGCCGGGGCTACTGAAGTCGTTCTCCTAGTCTTTACGGACGCTACTATGGAAGAATCCAAGAAACTTTGACCCGAACCCCCGGCACCTAAATAATCCGTGGGTTAACACACACGAAAAACTGGCAAAATCGCCTAATTCCTATTGCGTCGCCAATAAAATGCTCCTAAACCTATCTATAGCGTCGTCGGAGCTACTAGATTCGTTCCCCAGGTTCTTACGGATGCTACTATTGAAGAATCCAAGAAATTTCGACCCGGACCCCCGGCACCTAAAAAATCCGTGGGCTAACACACACGAAAAACTGGCAAAATCACCTAATTCCCATTGCGTCGCCAATAAAATGCTCCTAAACCCCTCTAAAGCGCCGCCGGGGCTATTGGAGTCGTTCCCTAAGTCGTTGCGGACGCTACTATGGAAGAATTTAAGAAAATTCGACCCGCACCCCTGGCACCTTAAAAATCTATGAGCTATAACACACGAAAAACTAGCAAAATCACCTAATTCCTATTGCGTCGCCAATAAATTTTGACCCGAACCCCCGGCACCTAAACATTCTGTGGGCTAACACACACGAAAAACTGACAAAATCCCCAAATACCTATTGTGTCGCCAATAAAATGCTCTAAAACCCCTCTATAGCACCTCCGGGGCTACTGGAGTCTTTCCCCAGGTCGTTACGGATGCTACTATGGATGAATCCATGAAAATTTGACCCGGACCTCCAGCACCTAAAAAATCCGTGGGTTAAACACACATGAAGAACTGGCAAAATCGCCTAATTCCTATTGCGTCGCCCATTAAATGCTCCTAAATCCCTCTATAGTGCCGTCGGGGCTACTAGAGTCGTTCCTCAGATCGTTACGGACGCTACTATGAAAGAATCTAATAAACTTCGACCCGGACCACCGGCATCTAAAAAATCTGTGGGATAACACACACGAAAAACTGGCAAAATCGCCTAATTCCTATTGCGTCTCCAATAAAATGCTCCTATACCCCTCTAAAGCGCCGCCGGGGCTACTGGAGTCGTTCCCCTGCTCGTTACGGACGCTACTATGGAAGAATCCAATAAAATTTGACCCAGACCCCCAGCACCTAAAAAATCTGTGGGCTAACACACACGAAAAAGTGGAAAAATCGCCTAATTCCTATTGCATCGCTAATAAAATGCTCTTAAACCCCTCTAAAGCACCACCGGGGCTACTTGAGTCGTTCTACAGGTTGTAACAGATGGTACTATGGAAAAAATCAAGAAAATTCAACCCGGACCCCCGGTACCTAAAAATTCTGTGGGCTAACACACACAAAAAACTGGCAAAATTGCCTAATTCCTATTGCGTCGTTAATAAAATGCTCCTAAACCCCTTTATAGCACCGCCGGGGCTACTGGAGTCGTTCCCCATGTCGTTACGGACGCTACTATGGAAGAAATCAAGAAAATTCGACCCAGACCCTCGGCACCTAAAAAATCTGTGGGCTAACACACACGAAAAATTGGCAAAATCGCCTAATTCCCATTGCGTCGCCAATAAAATGCTCATAAACCCCTCTATAGCACCGCCAGGGCAACTGGAGTCTTTCCCCAGGTCGTTACAGACGCTACTATGGATGAATCAATGAAAATTCGACCCGGACCCCCGGCACCTAAAATATCCGTGGGCTAACACACACGAAAATGTGGCAAAATTGTCTCATTCCTATTGCGTAGCCAATAAAATGCTCCTGAACCCCTTTAAAGAGCCGTCGGGGCTACTGGAGTCGTTTCCTAGGTTGTTACGGATTCTATAATGGAAGAATCCAAGAAAATTTGACCCGAACCCCCGGCACCTAAAAAATCCGAGGGTTAACAGGCAAAATCTCCTAATTCCGATTGCGTCGCTAATAAAATGCTCCTAAACCCCTCTATAGCGCCGCCGGGGCTACAGGAGTTGTTCCCTAGGTCATTACGGAAGCTATTATGGAAGAATCCAAGAAAATTCGACCCAGACCCCCGACAACTAAAAAATCTGTGGGCTAACACACACGAAAAACTGGCAAATTTGCCTAATTCCCACTACGTCGCCAATAAAATGCTGTTAAGCCCCTCTAAAGCGCCACCGGGGATACTATAGTCGTTCCCCAGGTCGTTACGGACGCTACTAAGGAAAAATCCAAGAAAATTAGACCCAGACCCCTTTCACCTAAAAAATCTGTGGGCTAACACACACAAAATACTGGCAAAATTGCTTAATTCCTATTGCGTCGCCAATAAAATGCTCCTAAACCCCTCTATAGCACCGCCGGGGCTACTGGAGTCGTTCCCCAGGTCGTTATAGACACTACGTTGGAAGAATACAAGAATATTCGACTCGGACCTCCGGCACCTAAAAAATTTGTGGGCTAACACACACGAAAAACTGGCAAAATCGCCTAATTCCTATTGCATCGCAAATAAAATGCTCCTAAACCCCTCTAAAGCGCCACCGGGCTACTGGAGTCATTCTCCAGGTCATAATGGACGCTAATATGGAACAATCTAAGTACATTCGACCCGGACCCCCGGCACCTAAAAATTCTGTGGGCTAACACACACGCAAAGCTGGCAAAATCGCCTAATTCCTACTGTGTCCCCAATAAAATGCTCCTAAGCCCCTCTAAAGCACCGTCGGGGCTACTGTAGTTTTTCCCCAGGTCATTATGGACGCTACTATAGACAAATCCAAGAAATTTCGACCCGTACCCCCGGCACCTAAAAAATCTGTGGGCTAACACACATGAAAAACTGGCAAAATCCCCTTATTCCTATTGCGTCGCCAAAACAATGCTCCTAAACCTCTCTATAGCACCTCCGGGGCTATTGGAGTCATTCCCCAGGTCGTTACAGACGCTACTATGGAAGAATCCAAGAAATTTTAACCCAGACCCATCACCAAAAATATCCGTGGACTAACACACACGAAAAAGTGGCAAAATTGCTTTAATTCCTATTGTGTCGCCAATAAAATGCTCCTAAACCCCTCTAAAGCGCCGTTGGGGCTACTGGAGTCGTTCCCTAGGTCGTTATGGACGCTACTATGGACAAATCGAAGAAATTTTAACCCGGACCCCCGGCACCTAAAAAATCAAGGGCTAACACACACGAAAAACTGGCAAAATCCCTTAATTCCTATTGCGTCGCCAATTAAATGCTCCTAAACCCCTCTATAGCACCTCCGGGGCTACTAGAGTCATTCACCAGGTCGTTACGGATGCTACTATGGAGAATCCAAGAAAATTTAATTCGAACCCCCGGCACCTAAAATATTCGTGGGCTAACATACACGAAAAAGTGGGTTAAAATTACTTAATTCCTATTGTGCTGCCAATAAAATGCTCCTAAACCCCTCTTGAGCGCCGCCGGGGCTACTTTAGTCGTTCCCCAAGTCGTTACGGACGCTACTATTGAAAAATCCAAGAAATTTTGACCAGGACCCCCGGGCACCTAAAAAATCTGTGGGCTAACACACACGAAAAACTTGCAAAATCCCCTAATTCCAATTGCGTCGCAATAAAATGCTCCTAAACCCCTCTATAGCACCTCCGGGGCTACTATAGTCATTCCCCAGGGTCATTACGGACGCAACTATGGAAGAATCTAAGAAATGTGACCCGTACCCCCGGCACCTAAAATATCTGTGGGCTAACACACACTAAAAAGTGGCAAAATCCCCTAATTCCTATTTGCATCGCAAATAAAATGCTCCTAAACCCCTCTATAGCACCTCCGGGGCTACTGGAGTCGTTACTCAGGTCGTTACGGATGCTACTATGGAAAAATCCAAGAAAATTTGACCCGGACCCCCGGCGCCTAAAAAATCTATGGGCTAACACACACGAAAAACTGGCAAAATTTCCTAATTCCTATTGCGTCGCGAATAAAATGCTCCTAAACCCATCTATAGCACCTCCGGGTCTACTGGAGTCATTCTCCAGGTCATTACGGACGCTACTATGGAAGAATCCAATAAAATTTGACCTGGACACTCGGCACCTAAAATATCCGTGGGCTAACACACACGAAAAAGTGGCAAAATTGCTTAATTCCTATTGCGCCGCCAATAAAATGCTCCTAAACCCCTCTAAAGCGCTGCCGGGGCTACTGGAGTCGTTCCCCAGGTCGTTAGGGACGTTTCTATGGAAGAATGGAAGAAAATTTGACCCGGACCTTCGGCACTTGAAAAATCCGTGGGCTAACACACATGAAAAACTGGCAAAATCGCCTAATTCCTATTGTGTCGCCAATAAAATGCTCCTAAACCCCTCTATAGCGCCGCCGGGGCTACTGGAGTCGTTCCCCAGGTCGTTATGGATGTTACTATTGAAGAATCCAAGAAATTTCGACACGGACCCCCAACACCTAAAAAATCCATTGGCTAACACACACAAACAACAGACAAAATCGCCTAATTACTATTGCGTAATTAATAAAATGCTTCTAGACCACTCTAAAGCACCACCGGGGCTACTGGAGTCGTTTCCTAGGTCGTTACGTACTCTACTATGGAAGAATCCATGAAAATCCGACCCGGCACCCTGACATCTAAAATATCTATGGGCTAACACACATGAAAAACTGGCAAAATTGCCTAATTCCTATTGCGTCGCCAATAAAATGCTCCTAAATCTCTCTAAAGCGCCGCTGGGGCTATTGGAGTCGTTCCTTAGGTCTTTACGAATGCTACTATGGAAGAATCCAAGAAAATTTGACACGGACCCCCAGCACCTAAAAAGTATGTAGGATAACACACACAAAAAACTGGCAAAATCGCTTAATTCCTATTGCGTCACCAATAAAATGCTCCTAAACCCCTCTATAGCGCCGCCGAGGCTACTAGAGTCATTCCCCAGGTCGTTAGAGACACTACTATAGAAGAATGGAAGATAATTCGACCAAGACCCCCGGCACCTAAAAAATCCTTACGCTAACACATACGAAAAACTGGCAAAATTGCCTAATTTCTATTGCGTCTCCAATAAAATGCTTCTAAACCCCTCTATAGCACCGTCGGGGCTACTGGAGTCGTTCCCCAGGTCGTTATGGATGCTACTATAGAAGAATCCAAGAAAATTTGACCCGAACCCCCAGCACCAAAAAAATTCGTGGGTTAACACACACGAAAAACTGGCAAAATCGCCTAATTCCTATTGCGTCGCCAATAAATCATCCTAAACCACTCTAAAGCACCGCCGGAGCTGCTGGAGTCGTTCCCAGGTCGTTATGGAAGCTACTATGGAAGAAGCTAAGAAAGTTTGACTTGCACCCCCGGCACCTTAAAAATCCATGGGCTAACACACACGAAAAACTAGCAAAATCGCTTAATTCCTATTGCGTCTCCAATAAAATGCTCCTAAACTCCTATAAAGCACCACCGGGGCTACTGGAGTCGTTCCCCAGGTGGTTACGGATGCTACTATTGAAGAATCCAAGAAAATTTGACCCGGACACACGACACCTAAAAAATCCGTGGGCTAACACAAACGAAAAACTAGCAAAATCATCTAATTCCTATTGAATATCTAATAAAATGCTCCTAAACCCCTCTAAAGCACCGCCGGGGCTACTGGAATCGTTACGGACGCTACTATTGAAGAATCCAAGAAAATTCGACTCGGACCCTCGGCACCTAAAATATCCTTACGCTAATACACACGAAAAACTGGCAAAATTGCCTAATGTCTATTGTGTCTCCAATAAAATGCTCCTAAACCCCTCTAAAGCACCGCCGGGGCTACTGGAGTCGTTCCCCAGGTCGTTATGGATGCTACTATGGAAGAATCCAAGAAAATTTGACCCGAACCCCCAGCACCTAAAAAATCCTTATGCTAATACACATGAAAAACTGACAAAATTCCCTAATTTCTATTGTGTCTCCAATAAAATGCTCCTAAACCCCTATAAAGCACTGTTGGGGCTACTGGAGTCATTCCTCAGGTTGTTATGGACACTACTATTGAAGAATCCAAGAAAATTTGACCCCAACACCCGGCACCTAAAAAATCTGTGGGCTAACATACACGAAAAAGTGGCAAAATTGCCTAATTTCCATTGCGCCGCCAATAAAATACTCCTAAACCCCTCTTTAGCGCCGCCGGGGCTACTAGAGTCGTTCCCTAGGTCGTTACGGATGCTACAATGGAAGAATCCAAGAAATTTCAACATGGCCCCCTTGCATGTAAAAAATCTGTGGGCTAACACACACGAAAAACTGGCAAAATATCCTAATTCCTATTGCGTCTCAAATAAAATGCTCCTAAACCCCTCTAAAGTGCCACCGGGACTACTGGAGTCGTTCCCCAAGTCGTTACGGAAGCTACTATGGAAAAAATCAAGAAACTTCGACCCGCACCCCCGGCACCTTAAAATATCCGTGGGCTAACACACATGAAAAACTTGCAAAATTGCCTAATTCTATTGCGTTGCAAATAAATTGCTCCATAAGCCCTCTAAATCGCCGCCGGGGCTACTGGAGTCATTCCCCAGGTTGTTATGGATGCAACTATGGAAGAAATCAAGAAAATTCAACCAGGACCCCCGGCACCTAAAAAATCCTTATGCTAACACACACCAAAAACTGGCAAAATTGCCTAATTTCTATTGCGTCTCCAATAAAATGCTTCTCAACCACTCTATAGCACCATCGGGGCTACTGGAGTCCTTCCCTAGGTTGTTATGGACTCTACTATTGAAGAATCTAAGAAAATTTGACTCGAACACCCGGCACCTAAAATATCTGTGGGTTAACACACACGAAAAACTAGCAAAATCGCCTAATTCCTATTGCGTCGCTAATAAAATGCTCCAAAATCCCTCTATAGCACCGCCGTGGCTACTGGAGTCGTTCCCCAGGTCATTACGGATGCTACAATAGAAGAATCCAAGAAATTTCGACACAGCCCCCCAGCATGTAAAAATTCTGTGGGCTAACACACACGAAAAACTGGCAATATTGCCTAATTCCTATTGCGTCTCAAATAAAATGCTCCTAAGCCCCTCTAAAGAGCCGCCGGGACTACTGGAGTCGTTACCCAGGTCGTTACGAATGCTACTATGGAAAACATCAAGAAAATTCGACCCGCACCCCCGGCCCCTAAAAAATCCATGGGCTAACACACACAAAAACGTTGCAAAATCGCCTAATTCCTATTGCGTCGCTAATAAAATGCTCCATAACCCCTCTAAAGTGCCGCCGGGCTACTGGAGTCGTTCCCCAGGTTGTTACATACGCTAATATGGAAGAAATCAAGAAAATTCGACCAGTACCCCCAGCACCTAAAAAATCCTTACGCTAACATACACAAAAAACTGGCAAAATTGTCTAATTTCTATTGCGTCTCCAATAAAATGCTTCTCAACCCCTCTATAGCTCCGCTGGGGCTACTGGAGTCATTTCCCAGGCCGTTACGGAAGCTACTATTGAAGAATCCAAAAACATTTGACCCGTACCTCCGGCACCTAAAAAATCCGTGGGCTAACACACATAAAAAACTGGCAAAATTGCCTAATTCCTATTGCGTCGCCAATAAAATGCTCTTAAACCCCTCTAAAGCGCTGCCGGGGCTACTAGAGTCATTCTCTAGGTTGTAACGGATGCTACTATGGATGAATCCATGAAAATTTGACCCGGACCCCCGGTACCTAAAAATTCTGTGGGCTAACACACACGAAAAACTAACAAAATTGCCTAATTCCTATTGAGTCGCCAATAAAATGCTCCTAAGCCCCTCTATTGCACCGCCGAGGCTACTGAAGTCGTTCCCCAGGTCGTTACAGATGCTACTATGGAAGAAATCAAGAAATTCAACCCAGACCCCCGGCACCTAAAAATTCAGTGGGCTAACACACATGAAAAACTGGCAAAATCGCCTAATTCACATTGCGTCGCTAATAAAATGCTCATAAACCCCTCTATAGCACCGCCAGGGCTACTGGAGTCTTTCCCAGGTCGTTACGAATGCTATTATGGAAAAATCAATAAAAATATGACCTGAACCCCCGACACCTAAAAATTCCGTAGGTTAACACACACGAAAAACTGGCAAAATCACCTAATTCCTATTGCATCGCCAATTAAATGCTCCTAAATCCCTCTATAGCACCGCCGGGGCTACTGGAGTCATTTTCCAGGTCATAACGGATGCTACTATGGAAGAATCTAAGAAAATTCGACCCGAACCCCCGGTACCTAAAACATTTGTGGGCTAACACACACGAAAAACAGGCAAAATCGCCTAATTCCTATTGCGTATCTAATAAAATACTCCTAAACCCCTCTATAGCGCCGCCAGGGCTAGTGGAGTCATTCCCCAGGTCGTTACGGATGCTACTATAGAAGAAATCAATAAAATTCAACCCAGACCCCCGGCACCTAAAAAATCTATGGGTTAACACACACGAAAAACTGGCAAAATCGCCTAATTTCCATTGCGTCGCCAATAAAATGCTCATAAACCCCTCTATAGCACCGCTGGAGCTACTGGAGTCGTTCCCCAGGTCGTTACGGATGCTACTATGGATGAATCCATGAAAATTCGACCCGTACCCCCGGCACCTAAAATATCTGTGGGCTAACACACACGAAAGAATTGGCAAAATCTCCTAATTCCTATTGTATCGCCAATAAAATGCTCATAAACCCCTCTATAGCACCGTCGGGGCTACTGAAGTCATTCTCCAGGTCGTTACGGATGCTACTATTGAAGAAATCAAGAAAATTCGATCCGCACCCCTGACATCTAAAAATTCCATGGGCTAAAACACACGAAAAACTGGCAAAATCGCTAATTCCTACTGCGTCGCTAATAAAATACTCCAGAACCCTTCTAAAGCACCGCCGGGGCTACTGGAGTCATTTTCTAGGTCGTTACGGATGCTACTATGGAAGATCCTAGAAATTTGACCCAAACCCCTGGCACCTAAAAAATCCGAGGGTTAACACATACGAAAAACTGGCGAAATCGCCTAATTCCTATTGCGTTGCCAATAAAATGCTCCTAAACCCCTCAATAACATCGTCGGGGCTACTGGAGTCGTTCTCCAGGTCGTTACGGACGCTACTATTAAAGAATCCAAGAAAATTCGATCCGGACCCCCGGCATCCAAAAATTCCGTGGGCAAACACACACGAAAATCTGGCAAAATTGCCTAATTCCTATTGTGTCGCCAATAAAATGCTTCTAAACCTCTGTATAGCGCCGCCGAGGCTACTGGAGTCTTTCCCCAGGTCGTTACGGATGCTACAATGGAAGAATGGAAGAAAATTCGACCCGGACAACCGGCACCTAAAATATCCGTGGGCTAACACACACGAAAAAGTGGCAAAATTGCTTAATTCCTATTGCGCCGCCAATATAATGCTCCTAAACCCCTCTAAAGCACCGCCGGGGCTACTGGAGTCGTTCCACAGGTCGTTACGGATGCTACTATAGAAAACTCCAAGAATTTTGACCCAAACCCCCAGCACTTAAAAAATCTGTTGGCTAACACACACGAAAAACTGCCAAAATCCCCTAATTCCTATTGCGTCACCAATAAAATGCTCCTAAACCCCTCAAAAGCGCCGCCGGGGCTACTGGAGTCTTTCCCCAGGTCATTACGGACGGTACTATTGCTGAATCCATGAAAATTCGATCCAAACCCCTGGCACCTAAAATATCCGTGGGCTAACACACGAAAAAGTGGCAAAATTGCTTAATTCCTATTGCGCCACCAATAAAATGCTCCTAAACCCCTCTAAAGCGCCACCGGGGCTACTGGAGTCATTCTCCAGGTCGTTACGGATGCTACAATGGAAGAATGGAAGAAAATTCGACCCGGACAACCGGCACCTAAAATATCCGTGGGCTAACACACACGAAAAAGTGGCAAAATTGCTTAATTCCTATTGCGCCGCCAATATAATGCTCCTAAACCCCTCTAAAGCACCGCCGGGGCTACTGGAGTCGTTCCACAGGTCGTTACGGATGCTACTATAGAAAACTCCAAGAATTTTGACCCAAACCCCCAACACTTAAAAAATCTGTTGGCTAACACACACGAAAAACTGCCAAAATCCCCTAATTCCTATTGCGTCGCCAATAAAATGCTCCTAAACCCCTCAAAAGCGCCGCCGGGGCTACTGGAGTCTTTCCCCAGGTCATTACGGACGGTACTATTGCTGAATCCATGAAAATTCGATCCAGACCCCTGGCACCTAAAATATCCGTGGGCTAACACACGAAAAAGTGGCAAAATTGCTTAATTCCTATTGCGCCACCAATAAAATGCTCCTAAACCCCTCTAAAGCGCCGCCGGGGCTACTGGAGTCATTCTCCAGGTCGTTACGGACGCTACTATGAAATAAATCAAGAAAATTCGACCCACACCCCCGGCACCTAAAATATCCGTGGGCTAACACACACGAAAAAGTGGCAAAATTGCTTAATTCCTATTGCGCCTCCAATAAAATGCTCCTAAACCCCTCTAAAGCACCGCCGGGGCTACTGGAATCGTTCCACAGGTCGTTACGGATGCTACTATGGAAAACTCCAAGAATTTTTGACCCAAACTCCCAGAACTTAAAAAATCTGTTGGCTAACACACATGAAAAATTGGCAAAATCCCCTAATTCCTATTGCGTCGCCAATAAAATGCTCCTAAACCCCTCAAAAGCGCCGCCGGGGCTACTGGAGTCTTTCCCCAGGTCGTTATGGACAGTACTATTGATGAATCCATGAAAATTCGACCCAGACCCCTGGCACCTAAAATATCCTTGGGCTAACACACGAAAAAGTGGCAAAATTGCTTAATTCCTATTGCGTCGCCAATAAAATGCTCCTAAACCCCTCAAAAGCGCCGCCGGGGCTACTGGAGTCGTTCCCCAGGTCGTTACAGACGCTACTATGGAAGAATCCAAGAAAATTTGACCCACACCCCCGGCACCTAAAAAATCCCTGGGCTAACACACACGAAAAGCTGGCAAAATCGCATAATTCCTACTGCGTCACCAATAAAATACTCCTAAGCCCCTCTAAAGTGTCGCTGGGGCTACTTGAGTCGTTCCCCAGGTCGTTACGGACGCTACTATGGTAAAATACAAGAAACATTGTCCCCGACCCCCTACACCTAAAAATTCTGTAGGCTAACACATAAGAAATACTGGCAAAATCGATTAATTTCTATTGTGTCGCAAATAAAATGATCCTAAACCCCTCAAAAGCGCCGCCGGGGCTACTGGAGTCTTTCCCCAGGTCGTTACGGAGGGTACTATTGATGAATCCATGAAAATGCAACCCGGACTCCCGGCACCTAAAATATCCGTGGGCTAACACACACGAAAAAGTGGCAAAATTGCTTAATTCCTATTGCGCCACAAATAAAACGCTCCTAAACCCCTCTAAAGCGCCGCCGGGTCTACTGGAGTCGTTCCCCAGGTCTTTACGGATTCTACTATTGAAAAATCCAAGAAAATTTGACCCGAACCCCCAGAACTTAAAAATTCTGTGGGCTAACACACAAGAAATACTGGCAAAATCGCCTATTTCCTATTGCATTGCCAATAAAATGCTCCTAAACCCCTCTATAGCGCCGTCGGGGCTACTAGAGTCGTTCTCCAGGTGGTTACGGACGCTACTATGGAAGAAATCAAGAAAATTTGACCTACACCCCCGGCACCTAAAAAATCCCTGCGCTAACACACAGGAAAAACTAGCAAAATCGCCAAATTCCTACTGCGTCGCCAATAAAATACTCCTAAGCCCCTCTAAAGCATCGCTGGGGCTACTGGAGTCGTTTTCTAGGTCGTTACGGATGCTACTATGGAAGAATCATAGAAATTTGACCCAAACCCCTGGCACCTAAAAAATTTGAGGGTTAACACATACGAAAAACTGGCGAAATCGCCTAATTCCTATTGCGTCGCCAATAAAATGCTCCTAAACCCCTCAATAACATCGCCGAGGCTACTGGAGTCGTTCTCCAGGTCGTTAAAGACGCTACTATTGAAGAATCCAAGAAAATTCGATCCATACCCCCGGCATCCAAAATATCCATGGGCAAACACACACGAAAAACTAGCAAAATTGCCTAATTCCTACTGCGTCGCCAATAAAATACTTCTAAGCCCCTCTAAAGCGCCGCCGGGGCTACTGTAGTCGTTCTCCAAGTCGTTACGGACGCTACTATGGAAAAATCCAAGAAAAGTTGACCCAGACCCCCGACACCTAAAAAATCTGTGGGCTAACACACACGAAAATCTGGCAAAATTGCCTAATTCCTATTGTGTCGCCAATAAAATGCTTCTAAACCTCTCTATAGCGACGCCGGGGCTACTGGAGTTTTCCCCAGTTCGTTACGGATGCTACAATGGAAGAATGGAAGAAAATTCGACCCGGACACCCGGCACCTAAAATATCTGTGGGCTAACATACACGAAAAAGTGGCAAAATTGCTTAATTTCTATTGCACCGCCAATAAAATGCTCCTAAACCCCTCTAAAGCGCCTCCGAGTCTACTGGAGTCGTTCCCCAGGTCGTTATGGATGCTACTATGGAAAACTCCAAGAAAATTTAACCCAAACCCCCAGCACTTAAAAAATCTGTGGGCTAACACACACGAAAAACTGGCAAAATCCCCTAATTCCTATTGCGTCGCCAATAAAATGCTCCTAAACCCCTCTATAGCACCTCCGGGGCTAATGAAGTCATTCCCCAAGTCGTTACGGACGCTATTAAGGAAAAATCCAAGAAATTTTGACCCCGACCCCCATCACCTAAAAATTCGGTGGGCTAACACACAAGAAATACTGGCAAAATCGCCTATTTCCAATTGCGTCGCCAATAAAATGCTCCTAAAACCCCTCTATAGCGCCGTCGGGGCTACTGGAGTCATTCTCCAGGTGGTTACGGACGCTACTATGAAAGAAATCAAGAAATTTCGACCCACACCCCCGGCACCTTAAAAATCCTTGGGCTAACACACACGAAAAACTAGCAAAATCGCCTAATTCCTACCGCGTCGCTAATAAAGTACTCCTAAGCCCCTCTAAAGCGTCGCTGGGGCTACTGGAGACGTTCCCCAGGTCGTTACAGACGCTACTATAAAAGAATCCAAGAAAATTTGACCCACACCCCCGGCACCTAAAAAATCCCTGGGCTAACACACACGAAAAACTGGTAAAATCGCATAATTCCTACTGCGTCACCAATAAAATACTCCTAAGCCCCTCTAAAGCGTCGCTGGGGCTACTTGAGTCGTTCCCCATGTCGTTACGGATGCTACTATGGAAAAATACAAGAAACATTGACCCCGACCCCCTTCACCTAAAAATTCTATGGGCAAACAAATAAGAAATACTGGCAAAATCACTTATTTTCTATTGCGTCGCAAATAAAATGATCCTAAACCCCTCAAAAGCGCCGCCGGGGCTACTGGAGTCTTTCCCCAGGTCGTTACGGATGGTACTAATGATGAATCCATGAAAATTCGACCCAGACCCCCGGCACCTAAAATATCTGTGGGCTAACACACACGAAAAAGTGGCAAAATTGCTTAATTCCTATTGCGCCACCAATAAAACGCTCCTAAACCCCTCTAAAGCGCCGTCGGGGCTACTAGAGTCATTCCCCAGGTCTTTACGGATGCTACTATTGAAAAATCCAAGAAAATTTGACCCGAACCCCCAGCACTTAAAAATTCTGTGGGCTAACACACAAGAAATACTGGCAAAATCGTCTATTTCCTATTGCGTCGCCAATAAAATGCTCCTAAACCCCTCTATAGCACCGTCGGGGCTACTAAAGTCGTTCTCCAGGTCGTTACGGACGTTACTATGGAAGAAATCAAGAAAATTTGACCCACACTCCCGGCACCTAAAACATCCCTGCGCTAACACACACGAAAAACTGGCAAAATCGCCAAATTCCTACTGCGTCGCTAATAAAATACTCCTAAGGCCCTCTAAAGCATCGCTGGGGCTACTGGAGTCGTTTTCTAGGTCGTTACGGATGCTACTATTGAAGAATCATAGAAATTTGACCCAAACCCCTGGCACCTAAAAAATTCGAGGGTTAACACATACGAAAAACTGGCGAAATCGCCTAATTCCTATTGCGTCGCCAATAAAATGCTCCTAAACCCCTCAATAACATCGCCGGGGCTACTGGAGTCGTTCTCCAGGTCGTTACGGACGCTACTATAGAATAATCCAAGAAAATTCGATCCATACCCCCGGCATCCAAAAAATCCATGGGCAAACACACACGAAAAACTAGCAAAATCGCCTAATTCCTACTGCGTCGCCAATAAAATACTTCTAAGCCCCTCTAAAGCGCCGCCGGGGCTACTATAGTCGTTCTCCAGGTCGTTACGGACGCTACTATGGAAAAATCCAAGAAAAGTTGACCCGGACCCCCGGCACTTAAAAAATCTGTGGGCTAACACACACGAAAATCTGGCAAAATTGCCTAATTCCTATTGTGTCGCCAATAAAATGCTTCTAAACCTCTCTATAGCTCCGCCGGGGCTACTGGAGTTTTCCCCAGGTCGTTACGGATGCTACAATGGAAGAATGGAAGAAAATTCGACCCGGACACCCGGCACCTAAAATATCTGTGGGCTAACATACACGAAAAAGTGGCAAAATTGCTTAATTCCTATTTCACCGCCAATAAAATGCTCCTAAACCCCTCTAAAGCGCCGCCGGGTCTACTGGAGTCGTTCCCCAGGTCGTTATGGATGCTACTATGGAAAACTCCAAGAAAATTTGACCCAAACCCCCAGCACTTAAAAAATCTGTGGGCTAACACACACGAAAAACTGGCAAAATCCCCTAATTCCTATTGCGTCGCCAATAAAATGCTCCTAAACCCCTCTATAGCACCTCCGGGGCTAATGAAGTCATTCCCCAAGTCGTTACAGACGCTATTAAGGAAAAATCCAAGAAAGTTTGACCCCGACCCCCATCACCTAAAAATTCGGTGGGCTAACATACAAGAAATACTGGCAAAATTGCCTATTTCCTATTGCGTCGCCAATAAAATGCTCCTAAAACCCCTCTATAGCGCCGTCGGGGCTACTGGAGTCATTCTCCAGGTGGTTACGGACGCTACTATGAAAGAAATCAAGAAAATTTAACCCACACTCCCGGCACCTAAAAAATCATAGGGCTAACACACACGAAAAACTGGCAAAAATCGTCAAATTCCTACTGCGTCGCCAATAAAATACTCCTAAGCCCCTCTAAAGCGTCGCTGGGGCTACTAAAGTCGTTCCCCAGGTCGTTACAGACGCTACTATGGAAGAATCCAAATAAATTCGACCCACACCCCCGGTACCTAAAAAATCCCTGGGCTAACACACACGGAAAACTAGCAAAATCGCCTAATTCCTACTGCGTCGCCAATAAAATACTCCTAAGCCCCTCTAAAGCGTCGCTGGGGCTACTGGAGTAGTTCCCCAGGTCGTTACAGACGCTACTATGGAAGAATCCAAGAAAATTCGACCCACACCCCCGGCACCTAAAAAATCCTTGGCTAACACACACGAAAAACTGGCAAAATCGCATAATTCCTACTTCGTAACCAATAAAATACTCCTAAGCCCCTCTAAAGCGTCGCTGGGGCTACTGGAGTCGTTCCCCAGGTCGTTACGGACGCTACTATGGAAAAATACAAGAAACATTGACCCCGACCCCCTTCACCTAAAAATTATGTAGGCTAACACATAAGAAATACTGGCAAAATCGCTTAATTCCTATTGCGTCACAAATAAAATGATCCTTAACCCCTCAAAAGCGTCGCCGGGGCTACTGGAGTCTTTTCCTAGCTTGTTACGGACGGTACTATTGATGAATCCATGAAAATTCGACCCGGACCCCCGGCTCCTAAAATATCTGTGGGCTAACACACACGAAAAAGTGGCAAAATTTCTTAATTCCTATTGCGCCGCCAATAAAATGCTCCTAAACCCCTCTAAAGCGCCGCCGGAGCTACTGGAGTCGTTCCCCAGGTCGTTACGGATGCTACTATTGAACAATCCAAGATAATTTGACCCGAACCCCCAGCACTTAAAAATTCTGTGGCTAACACACAAGAAATACTTGCAAAATCGCCTATTTCCTATTGCGTCGCCAATAAAATTCTCCTAAACCCCTCTATAGCGCCGTCGGGGCTACAGGAGTCGTTCTCCAGGTTGTTACAGACGCTACTATGAAAGAAATCAAGAAAATTTGACCCACACCCCCGGCACCTAAAAATTCCCTACGCTAACACACGAAAAACTGGCAAAATTGCCTAATTCCTATTGCGTCGCCAATAAAATACTCCTAAGCCCCTCTAAAGAGTCGCTGGGGAACTGGAGTCGTTCCCCAGGTCGTTACGGATGCTACTATGGAACAAATCAAGAAACATTGACCCCGACCCCCTTCACCTAAAAATTCTGTGGGCTAACACACAAGAAATACTGGCAAAATCGCATATTTCCTACTGCATCGCAAATAAAATGATCCTAAACCACTCTAAAGCGTTGCCGGGTCTACTGGAGTCATTCCCCAAGTCGTTACGGACGTTTCTATGGAAGAATCATAGAAAATTCAACCCGGACCCCCGACATCTAAAAAATCCTTACGATAATACACACGAAAAACTGGCAAAATTGCCTAGTTTTTATTGCGTCTCCAAGAAAATGCTTCTAAACCCCTCTGCAGCGCCGCCGGGGATACTGGAGTCGTTCCCCAGGTCGTTACGGACACTAATATTGAAGAATCCAAGAAATTTTGACCCAGACCCCCGGCACCTAGAAAATCTGTGGGCTAACACACACGAAAAACTGGCAAAATCTCCTAATTCGTATTGTGTAATAAAATGCTCTTAAACCTCTCTATAGCACCGCCGGGGCTACTGGAGTCGTTCCCCAGGTTTTTACAAATGCTACTATGGAAGAATGGAATAAAACTTTTCTTGGACCTACTTGGTACGACATATCTAAAAAGAGCGAAGATGAAAAGAATTTCCCCAACCCATGCGAGATAGAAGGTTCGTATACTTGTTCTTTCTCAATGTAGCTATGCCAGAGTCGTAGCATAATTGAATAGGACTAGTGTAGGCTACTTTCTTGTATTCTCATGGAAGGGGAGAGTCTCCATCATATATGCTTTCTTAGTTGATTTGTACCGAGAGGAGTCCTCTCACAGGTTTAATGCTTTCTAGTTATAGTTAGTCTCTTTTTTGTATTGGGGATGAGTTAGCCGACCTTAATAGGTTAGCCGACTTATGAACCACCATAGGATCGGAGGTAAGGTTTATGTCCCCCTCCTTGTATTTTATTTTGATCATTTATGTTAAGGCTTGGGGGTGTTGCTCAACCCCTGACTGTGCACGAGAGGTGGGAGCCTCATGTAGGGTCTGTTCCCATACCACCTGCACCTAAAAAATCCGCGGGCTAACACACACGAAAAACTGGCAAAATCGCCTAATTCCTATTTTGTCGCCAATAAAATGCTCCTAAACCACTCTAAAGCGCCACCGGGGCTACTGGAGTCTTTCCCCAAGTCGTTATGGACGCTACTATGTAAGAATCCAAGAAAATTTGACCCGGACCCCCGGCACCTAAAAATTCTGTGGGCTAACACACACGAAAATCTGGCAAAATTGCCTAATTCCTATTGTGTCGCCAATAAAATGCTTCTAAACCTCTCTATAGCGCCGCCGGGGCTACTGGAGTCTTTCCCCAGGTCGTTACGGATGCTACAATGGAAGAATGGAAGAAAATTCGACCCGGACACCCGGCACCTAAAATATCCGTGGGCTAACACACACGAAAAAGTGGCAAAATTTCTTAATTCCTATTGCGCCGCCAATAAAATGCTCTTAAACCCCTCTAAAGCGCCGCCGGGGCTACTGGAGTCGTTCCCCAGGTCGTTACGGATGCTACTATGGAAAACTCCAAGAAAATTTGACCCAAACCCCCAGCACTTAAAAAATCTGTGAGCTAACACACACGAAAAACTGGCAAAATCCCCTAATTCCTATTGTGTCGCCAATAAAATGCTCCTAAACCCCTCTATAGCACCTCCGGGGCTAATGAAGTCATTCCCCAAGTCGTTACGGGCACTATTAAGGAAAAATCCAAGAAATTTTGACCCCGACCCCCATCACCTAAAAATTCGGTGGGCTAACACACAAGAAATACTGGCAAAATCGCCTATTTCCTATTGCGTCGCCAATAAAATGCTCCTAAAACCCCTTTATAGCACCGTCGGGGCTACTGGAGTCATTCTCCAGGTCGTTACAGACGCTACTATGAAAGAAATTAAGAAAATTCGACCCACACCCCCGGCACCTAAAAAATCCCTGGGCTAACACACACGAAAAACTAGCAAAATCGCCTAATTCCTACCGCGTCGCCAATAAAATACTCCTAAGCCCCTATAAAGCGTCGCTGGGGCTACTGGAGTCGTTCCCCAGGTCGTTACAGATGCTACTATGGAAGAATCCAAGAAAATTTGACCCACACCTCCGGCACCTAAAAAATCCCTGGGCTAACACACACGAAAAACTGGCAAAATCGCATAATTCCTACTACGTCACCAATAAAATACTCCTAAGCCCCTCTAAACATCGCTGGGGCTACTTGAGTCGTTCCCCAGGTCGTTACGGACGCTACTATAGAAAAATACAAGAAACGTTGACCCCGACCCCCTTCACCTAAAAATTCTGTGGGCTAACACATAAGAAATACTGGCAAAATCGCTTAATTTCTCTTGCGTCGCAAATAAAATGATCCTAAACCCCTCAAAAGCGCCGTCGGGGCTACTGGAGTCTTTCCCCAGGTCGTTACGGAGGGTACTATTGATGAATCCATGAAAATTCGACCCGGACTCCCGGCACCTAAAATATCCGTGGGCTAACACACACGAAAAAGTGGCAAAATTGCTTAATTCCTATTGCGCCACCAATAAAACGCTCCTAAACCCCTCTAAAGCGCCGCCGGGTCTACTGGAGTCGTTCCCCAGGTCTTTACGGATTCTACTATTGAAAAATCCAAGAAAATTTGACCCGAACCCCCAGAACTTAAAAATTCTGTGGGCTAACACACAAGAAATACTGGCAAAATCGCCTATTTCCTATTGCATCGCCAATAAAATGCTCCTAAACCCCTCTATAGCGCCGTCGGGGCTACTAGAGTCGTTCTCCAGGTGGTTACGGACGCTACTATGGAAGAAATCAAGAAAATTTGACCCACACCCCCGACACCTAAAAAATCCCTGCGCTAACACACACGAAAAACTGGCAAAATCGCCAAATTCCTACTGCGTCGCCAATAAAATACTCCTAAGGCCCTCTAAAGCATCGCTGGGGCTACTGGAGTCGTTTTCTAGGTCATTACCGATGCTACTATGGAAGAATCATAGAAATTTGACCCAAACCCCTGGCACCTAAAAAATTTGAGGGTTAACACATACGAAAAACTGGCGAAATCGCCTAATTCCTATTGCGTCGCCAATAAAATGCTCCTAAACCCCTCAATAACATCGCCGAGGCTACTGGAGTCGTTCTCCAGGTCGTTAAAGACGCTACTATTGAAGAATCCAAGAAAATTCGATCCATACCCCCGGCATCCAAAATATCCATGGGCAAACACACACGAAAAACTGGTAAAATCGCATAATTCCTACTGCGTCACCAATAAAATACTCCTAAGGCCCTCTAAAGCGTTGTTGGGGCTACTTGAGTCGTTCCCCAGGTCATTACGGAAGCTACTATGGAAAAATACAAGAAACATTGACCCCGACCCCCTTCACCTAAAAATTCTGTGGGCTAACACATAAGAAATACTGGCAAAATCGCTTAATTTCTATTGCGTCGCAAATAAAATGATCCTAAACCCCTCAAAAGCGCCGCCGGGGCTACTGGAGTCTTTCCATAGGTCGTTACGGACGGTACTATTGATGAATCCATGAAAATTCGACCCGGACTCCCGACACCTAAAATATCCGTGGGCTAACACACGAAAAAGTGGCAAAATTGCTTAATTCCTATTACGCCACCAATAAAACGCTCCTAAACCCCTCTAAAGCGCCACCGGGTCTACTGGAGTCGTTCCCCAGGTCTTTACGGATGCTACTATTGAAAAATCCAAGAAAATTTGACCCGAACCCCCAACACTTAAAAATTCTGTGGGCTAACACACAAGAAATACTGGCAAAATCGTCTATTTCCTATTGCGTCGCCAATAAAATGCTCCTAAACCCCTCTATAGCGCCGTCGGGGCTACTAAAGTCGTTCTCCAGGTCGTTATGGACGCTACTATGGAAGAAATCAAGAAAATTTAACCCACACTCCCGGCACCTAAAAAATCCCTGCGCTAACACACACGAAAAACTGGCAAAATCGCCAAATTCTTACTGCGTCGCTAATAAAATACTCCTAAGCCCCTCTAAAGCATCGTTGGAGCTACTGGAGTTGTTCCCCAGGTCGTTACGGACGCTACTATGGAAAAATTTAAGAAACATTGACCCCGACCCCCTTCACCTAAAAATTCTGTGAGCTAACACACAAGAAATACTAGCAAAATCGCCTATTTCCTATTGCGTCGCAAATAAAAAGATCCTAAACCCCTCTAAAGCGCCGCCGAGTCTATTGGATTCATTTCCCAAGTCGTTACGGACTCTATTAAGAAAAAATCCAAGAAATTTTGACGCCAACCCCTTCACCTAAAAATTCGATACGCTAACACACAAGAAATACTGACAAAATTGCCTATTTCCTATTGCGTCGCCAATAAAATGCTCCTAAACCCCTCTATAGCGCCGTCGAGGCTACTGAGTTGTTCTCTAGGTTGTTACAGACGCTACTATGAAATAAATCAAGAAAATTCGACCCACACCCCCGGTACCTAAAAGATCCCTACGCTAACACACACAAAAAACTGGCAAAAATCGCCAAATTCCTACTGCGTCGCCAATAAAATACTCCTAAGCCCCTCTAAAGCATCGCTGGGGCTACTGAAGTCGTTCCCCAGGTCGTTACAGACGCTACTATGGAAGAATCCAAATAAATTCGACCCACACCCCCGGTACCTAAAAAATCCCTGGGCTAACACACACGAAAAACTAGCAAAATCGCCTAATTCCTACTGCGTCGCCAATAAAATACTCCTAAGCCCCTTTAAAGCGTCGCTGGGGCTACTGGAGTAGTTCCCCAGGTCGTTACAGACGCTACTATAGAAGAATCCAAGAAAATTCGACCCACACCCCCGGCACCTAAAAAATCCTTGGCTAACACACACGAAAAACTGGCAAAATCGCATAATTCCTACTTCGTCACCAATAAAATACTCCTAAGCCCCTCTAAAGCATCGCTGGGGCTACTGGAGTCGTTCCCCAGGTCGTTACGGACGCTACTATGGAAAAATACAAGAAACATTGACCCCGACCCCCTTCACCTAAAAATTATGTAGGCTAACACACAAGAAATACTGGCAAAATCGCTTAATTCCTATTGCGTCACAAAGAAAATGATCCTTAACCCCTCAAAAGCGCCGCCGGGGCTACTGGAGTCTTTCCCTAGGTTGTTACGGACGGTACTATTGATGAATCCATGAAAATTCGACTCGGACCCCCGGCTCCTAAAATATCTGTGGGCTAACACACACGAAAAAGTGGCAAAATTTCTTAATTCCTATTGCGCCGCCAATAAAATGCTCCTAAACCCCTCTAAAGCGTCGCCGGGGCTACTGGAGTCGTTCCCCAGGTCGTTACGGATGCTACTATTAAAAAATCCAAGAACATTTGACCCGAACCCCCAGCACTTAAAAATTCTGTGGCTAACACACAAGAAATACTTGCAAAATCGCCTATTTCCTATTGCGTCGCCAATAAAATTCTCCTAAACCCCTCTATAGCACCGTCGGGGCTACAGGAGTCGTTCTCCAGGTTGTTACAGACGCTACTATGAAAGAAATCAAGAAAATTTGACCCACACCCCCGGCACCTAAAAATTCCCTGCGCTAACACACACGAAAAACTGGCAAAATCGCCTAATTCCTATTGCGTCGCCAATAAAATACTCCTAAGCCCCTCTAAAGAGTCGCTGGGGAACTGGAGTCGTTCCCCAGGTCGTTACGGACGCTACTATGGAACAATCCAAGAAACATTGACCCCGACTCCCTTCACCTAAAAATTCTATGGGCTAACACACAAGAAATACTGGCAAAATCGCATATTTCCTACTGCATCACAAATAAAATGATCCTAAACCACTCCAAAGCATTGCCGGGTCTACTGGAGTCATTCCCCAAGTCATTACGGACGTTACTATGGAAGAATCATAGAAAATTCAACCCGGACCCCCGACATCTAAAAATTCCTTACGATAATACACACGAAAAACTGGCAAAATTGCCTAGTTTTTATTGCGTCTCTAAGAAAATGCTTCTAAACCCCTCTGCAGCGCCACCGGGGATACTGGAGTCGTTCCCCAGGTCGTTACGGACACTAATATTAAAGAATCCAAGAAATTTTGACCCAGACCCCCGGCACCTAGAAAATCTGTGGGCTAACACACACGAAAAACTGGCAAAATCTCCTAATTCGTATTGTGTAATAAAATGCTCTTAAACCTCTCTATAGCACCGCCGGGGCTACTGGAGTCGTTCCCCAGGTTTTTACAAATGCTCTATGGAAGAATGGAATAAAACTTTTCTTGGACCTACTTGGTACGACATGTCTAAAAAGAGCAAAGATGAAAAGAATTTCCCCAACCCATGCTAGATAGAAGGTTCGTATACTTGTTCTTTCTCAATATAGCTATGCCTGAGTCGTAGCATAATTGAATAGGACTAGTGTAGACTACTTTCTTGTATTCTCATGGAAGGGGAGAGTCTCCCTCATTTATGCTTTCTTAGTTGATTTGTACCGAGAGGAGTCCTCTCATAGGTTTAATGCTTTTTAGTTATAGTTAGTCTCTTTTTTGTATCGGTGATGAGTTAGCCGACCTTAATAGGTTAGCCGACTTATGAACCACCATAGGATCGGAGGTAAGGTTTATGTCCCCCTCCTTGTATTTTATTTTGATTATTTATGTTAAGGCTTGGGGGTGTTGCTCAACCCCTGACTGTGCACGAGAGGTGGGAGCCTCGTGTAGGGTCTGTTCCCATACCACCGGCACCTAAAAAATCCGCGGGCTAACACACACGAAAAACTGGCAAAATTGCCTAATTCCTATTTTGTCGCCAATAAAATGCTCCTAAACCACTCTAAAGCGCCGCCAGGGCTACTGGAGTCTTTCCCCAGGTCGTTACGGATGCTACTATGTAAGAATCCAAGAAAATTTGACCCGGACCCCCAGCACCTAAAAAATCCGCGGGCTAACATACACGAAGAACTGGCAAAATTGCCTAATTTCTATTACATATCCTATAAAATGCTCCTAAACCCCTCTACAGCACCGCCGGGGCTACTGGAGTCGTTACGTACGCTACTATGGAAGATTCCAAGAAAATTCAACCCGGACCCCCAACACCTAAAATATCTATGGGCTAACACACAGGAAAAACTGGAAAAATTGCCTAATTCCTATTGCGTCGCCAATAAAATGCTCCTAAACCTCTCTAAAGCGCCGCTGGGGCTACTGGAGTCGTTCCCCAGGTCGTTACGGACGCTACTATGGATGAATCCAAGAAAATTTGACATTGACCCCCGGCACCTAAAAAATATGTGGGATAACACACACGAAAAACTGGTAAAATCACCTAATTCCTATTGCGTCGCCAATCAAATGCTCCTAAACCCCTCTATAGTACAGCCGGGGCTACTGGAGTCGTTCCCCAGGTTGTTAGGGACAGTACTATGGAAGAATGGAAGAAAATTCGACCTGGACCGCCGGAACCTGAAAAATCCGTAGGCTAACACACACGAAAAACTAGCAAAATCGCCTAATTCCTATTGCGTCGCCAATAAAATGCTCCTAAACCCCTCTATAGCGCCGCCGGGGCTACTGGAGTCATTCCCCAGGTCGTTACGGACGCTACTATTGAAGAATCCAAGAAATTTCGACACGGCCCCTGGCACCTAAAAAATCAATGGGCTAACACACACGAAAAACAGACAAAATTACCTAATTCCTATTGCGTATCTAATAAAATGCTCCTAGACCCCTCTAAAGCACCGTCGGGGCTATTGGAGTTGTTCCTTAGGTTGTTACGTACGCTTCTATAGAAGAATCCATGAAAATTCGACCAGGAAACCCGACACCTAAAATATCTGTGGGCTAACACATATGAAAAACTGGCAAAATTGCCTAATTCCTATTGCGTCGCCAATAAAATGCTCCAAAACCTCTCTAAAGTGCCGCTGGGGCTACTGGAGTCGTTCCCCTGGTCGTTACAAACGCTACTATGGAAGAATCCAAGAAAATTTGACACGGACCCCGACACCTAAAAAATATGTGGGATAACACACACGAAAAACTGGCAAAATCGCCTAATTCCTATTGCGTCACCAATAAAATGATCCTAAACCCCTCTATAGCGCCGCCGGGGCTAATGGAGTCGTTCCCCAAGTCGTTAGGGATGCTACTATGGAAGAATGGAATAAAATTCGACCAGGACCCCCGGCACCTAAAAAATCCATGGGCTAACACACATGAAAAACTGGCAAAATCCCCTAATTCCTATTGCGTCGCCAATAAAATGCTCCTAAACCCCTCTATAGTGCTGCCGGGGCTACTGGAGTTGTTCCCCGGGTCGTTACGGACGCTACTATTTAAGAATCCAAGAAATTTCGACACGGACCCCCATCACCTAAAAACTCCATGGGCTAACACACACGAAAAACAGACAAAATCGCCTAATTTCTATTGCGTATCTAATAAAATGCTCCTAAACCCCTCTAAAGCACCGCCGGGGCTACTGGAGTCGTTTCCTAGGTCGTTACATACGCTACTATGGAAGAAGCCAAGAAAATTCGACCCAGAACCTCGACACCTAAAATATCTGTGGGCTAACATACATGAAAAACTGGCAAAATTGCCTAATTCCTATTGCGTCGCCAATAAAATGCTCCTAAACCTCTCTAAAGCGCCGTTGGGGCTACTGGAGTCGTTCCCCAGGTCGTTATGAATGCTACTATGGAAGAATCCTAGAAAATTCTACCCGGACCCCCGGCACCTAAAATATTCGTGGGCTAACACATATGAAAAAGTGGCAAAATCGCCTAATTCCTATTGCGTCACCAATAAAATGCTCATAAACCCCTCTATAGCACCGCCGGGGCTACTGGAGTCGTTCCCCAGGTCGTTAGGGATGCTACTATGGAAGAATGGAAGAAAATTCGACCAGGACCCCCGGCACCTAAGAAATCTATGGGCTAACACTCACGGAAAACTTGCAAAATCGCCTAATTCCTATTGCGTCGCAAATAAAATGCTTCATAACAACTGTAAAGTGCCGCCGGGGCTACTAGAATCGTTCCGTAGGTCATTACGGACGCATCTATGTAAAAATCTAAGAAAATTTGACCCAAACCCCCGGAACCTAAAAAATCTGTGGGTTAACACACACGAAAAACTGGCAAAATCGCCTAATTCCTATTGTGTCGCCAATAAAATGCTCCTAAACTACTCTAAAGCGCCTCCGGGGCTACTGGAGTTGTTTCCTAGGTTGTTACAAAAGCTACTAGGGAAGAATCCAAGAAAATTTGACCTGGACTCCCGGCACCTTAAAAATCTGTGTTCTAACACACACGAAAAACTAATTCCTATTGCCTGGCCAATTCAATGCTCCTAAACCCCTCTATAGCACCGCTGGGGCTACTGGAGTCGTTCCCCAAGTCGTTACGGACGCTACTATGGAAGAATTAGAGAAAATTCAACCCGGACCTCGGGCACCTAAAAACTACTTACGATAATACACACAAAAAACTAGCAAAATTGCCTAATTTTTATTAAGTTTCCAATAAAAATGCTTCTAAACCCCTCTACAGTGCCGCCGGGGCTATTGGAGTCGTTCCCCAGGTCGTTACGGACACCACTATTGAAGAATCCAAGAAACTTTGACCCGTACCCCGGCACCTAAAAAATCTGTGGGCTAACACACATGAAAAACTGGCAAAATCGCCTAATTCCAATTGTGTCGCAAATAAAATGCTCCTAAACCTCTCTATAGCGCCGCCGGGGCTACTGGAGTCTTTCCCCATGTCATTATAGACGCTACTATGGAAGAATGGAAGAAAATTTGACCTGTACCCCTGGCACCAAAAAATTTCGCGGGCTAACACACACGAAAAACTGGCAAAATTGCCTAATTCCTATTGCGTATCTAATAAAATGTTCCTAAACCCCTCTAAAGCACCGCCGGGGCTACTGGAGTCATTACGTACGCTACTATGGAAGAATCCAAGAAAATTTGACCCAGACCCCGGCAACTTAAAAATCCGTGGGCTAACACATACGAAAAACTGGCAAAATCGACTATTTCCTATTGCCTCGCCAATTCAATACTCCTAAACACCTCTATAGCACCACCGGGGCTACTAGAGTCATTCCCCAAGTCGTTATGGACGCTACTATGGAAAAATCAGAGAAAATTCAACACGGACCCCTGGCACCTAAAAAATCCTTATGCTAATACACATGAAAAACTGGCAAAATTGCCTAATTTCTATTGCGTCTCCAATAAAATGCTTCTAAACCCCTCTACAGCGCCGCCGGGGCTATTAGAGTCATTCCCCAGGTCGTTATGGACTCTATTATTGAAGAATCCAAGTAAATTTAACCCGAACCCCCGGCACCTAAAAAATCTGTGGGCTAACACACACGAAAAACTGGCTAAATCTCCTAATTCCTATTGCGTCGCCATTAAAATGCGCCTAAACCCCTCAAAAATGCCGTCGGGGCTACTGGAGTCATTCCCAGATCGTTACAGATGCTACTATAGAAGAATCGAAGGAAATATGACCTGAACCCTCAGCACCTAAAAAATCCGTAGGCTAACACACACGAAAAACTGGCAAAATCGCCTAATTTCTATTGCGTCTCCAATAAAATGCTCCTAAACCCCTCTAAAGTGCCACTGGGGCTACAAGAGTCGTTCCCCAGGTCGTTAAGGATGCTACTATTGAAGAATCCAAGAAATTTGACCTGTACCCCCGACACCTAATATATTTGTGGGCTAACACACACGAAAAACTGGCAAAATCGCCTAATTCCTATTGCGTATCTAATAAAATACTCCTAAACCCCTCTATAGCGCCGTCGGGGATACTGGAGTCATGATGGACGCTACTATCAAAGAATCCAAAAAAAATCAACCCAGATCCTCGGCACCTAAAAAATCCTTACGCTAATACACACGAAAAACTGCCAAAATTGCCTAATGCCTATTTGTTTTCAAACAAAATGCTCCTAAACCCCTCTAAAGCACCACCGGGGCTACTGGAGTCGTTCCCCAGGTCGTTATGGACGCTACTATGGAAGGATCCAAGAAAATTTGACCCGAACCCCCAGCACCTAAAAAATCCTTACGCTAATACACACGAAAAACTGACAAAATTCCCTAATTTCTATTGCGTCTCCAATAAAATGCTCCTAAACCCCTATAAAGCACTGTCGGGGCTACTGGAGTCATTCCTCAGGTTGTTACGGACACTACTATTGAAGAATCCAAGAAAATTTGACTCCAACACCCGGCACCTAAAAAATTCGTGGACTAACATACACGAAAAAGTGGCAAAATTGCCTAATTTCCATTGCGCCGCCAATAAAATAGTCCTAAACCCCTCTTTAGCGCCGCCGGGGCTACTAGAGTCGTTACTTAGGTCGTTACGGACGCTACAATGGAAGAATCTAAGAAATTTCAACATGGCCCCCCAGCATATAAAAAATCTTTGGGCTAACACACACGAAAAACTGGCAAAATATCCTAATTCCTATTGCGTCTCAAATAAAATGCTCCTAAACCCCTCTAAAGTACCGCCGGGACTACTGGAGTCGTTCTCCAGGTCGTTACGGACGCTACTATGGAAAAAATCAATAAAATTCGACCCGCACCCCCAGCACCTAAAATATCTGTGGGCTAACACACACGAAAAACTTGCAAAATTGCCAAATTTCTATTGCGTTGCAAATAAATTGCTCCATAACCCCTCTAAATCGTCGCCGGGGCTACTGGAGTCATTCCCCAGGTTGTTATGGACGCAACTATGGAAGAAATCAAGAAAATTCGACCAGGACCCCCGGCACCTAAAAAATCCTTACGCTAACACACACGAAAAACTGGCAAAATTGCCTAATTTCTATTGCATCTCCAATAAAATGCTTCTCTACCACTCTATAGCACCACCGGGGCTACTGGAGTTGTTCCCCAGGTCGTTATGTACTCTACTATTGAAGAAGCCAAGAAAATGTGACTCAAACACCCGGCACCTAAAATATCTGTGGGTTAACACACACGAAAAACTGGCAAAAACGCTTAATTCCTATTGCGTCGCTAATAAAATGCGCCTAAATCCCTCTATAGCACCGCCGTGGCTACTGGAGTCGTTCCCCAGGTCATTACGGACGCTACAATGGAAGAATCTAAGAAATTTCGACACGGCCCCCCAGCATGTAAAAATTCCGTGGGCTAACACACACGAAAAACTGGCAAAATTGCCTAATTCCTATTGCGTCTCAAATAAAATGCTCCTAAGCCCCTCTAAAGAGCCACCGGAACTACTGGAGTCGTTCCCTAGGTCGTTACGAATGCTACTATAGAAAAAATCAAGAAAATTCGACCCGCACCCCGGCCCCTAAAATATCCGTGGGCTAACACACACGAAAACCTTGCAAAATCGCCTAATTCCTATTGTGTCGCAAATAAAAGGCTCCATACCCTTCTAAAGCGCCGCCGGGCTACTGGAGTCGTTCCCCAGGTTGTTACGTACTCTACTATGGAAGAAATCAAGAAAATTCGACCAGTACCCCCCGGCACCTAAAAAATCCTTTCAATAACACACACAAAAAACTGGCAAAATTGTGTAATTTCTATTGCGTTTCCAATAAAATGCTTCTCAACCCCTCTATAGCACCGCTGGGGCTACTGGAGTCGTTTCCCAGGCCATTACGGAAGCTACTATTGAAGAATCCAAAAACATTTGACCCGTACCTCCGGCACCTAAAATATCCGTGCGCTAACACACACAAAAAACTGGCGAAATTGCCTAATTCCTATAGCGTCGCCAATAAAATGCTCTTAAACCCCTCTAAAGCGCTAACAGGGCTACTAGAGTCGTTCTCCAGGTCGTAACGGATGCTACTATGGAACAAATCAAGAAATTTCGACCCGGACCCCCGGTATCTAAAAATTTTGTGGGCTAACACACACGAAAAACTAGCAAAATTGCCTAATTCCTATTGCGTCGGCAAAAATATGCTCCTAAACCCCTCTATTGCACCGCCGAGGCTACTGGAGTCGTTCCCCAGGTCATTACGGACGCTACTATAGAAGAAATCAAGAAATTCGACCCAGACCCCGGCACCTAAAAATTCAGTGGGCTAACACACACGAAAAACTGGCAAAATCGCCTAATTCACATTGCGTCGCCAATAAAATGCTCATAAACCCCTCTTAAGGACCGCCGGGTCTACTGGAGTCTTTCCCCAGGTCGTTACGGATGCTACTATGGAAAAATCAACGAAAATTTGACCCGAACCCCCGGCCCTTATAAAATCCGTGGGTTAACACACACGAAAAAACTGGCAAAATCACCTAATTCCTATTGCATCGCCAATTAAATTCTCCTAAATCCCTCTATAGCACCGCCGGGGCTACTGGAGTCATTTTACAGGTCATAACGGATGCTACTATGGAAGAATCTAAGAAAATTCGACCCGAACCCCGGTACCTAAAACATTTGTGGGCTAACACACACGAAAAACTGGCAAAATCGCCTAATTCCTATTGCGTATCTAATAAAATGCTCCTAAACCCCTCTATAGCGCCGCCGGGGCTAGTGGAGTCATTCCCCAGGTCGTTGCGGACGCTACTATAGAAGAAATCAAGAAAATTCGACCCAGACCCCCGGCACCTAAAAAATCTATGGGTTAACACACACGAAAAACTGGCAAAATCGCCTAATTTCCATTGCGTCGCCAATAAAATGCTCATAAACCCCTCTATAGCATCACCGGAGCTACTGGAGTCGTTCCCAAGGTCGTTACGGACGCTACTATGGATGAATCCATGAAAATTAGACCCGGACCCTGGCACCTAAAATATCTGTGGGCTAACACACACGAAAGAATTGGCAAAATCTCCTAATTCCTATTGTGCCGCCAATAAAATGCTCATAAACCCCTCTATAGCACCGTCGGGGCTACTAAAGTCGTTTTCCCGGTCGTTACGGACGCTACTATGGAAGAATGGAAGAAACTTTGACCCGCACCCCCGGCATCTAAAAAATCTGTGGGCCAAAACACACGAAAAACTGGCAAAATCGCCTAATTCTATTGCGTCGCCAATAAAATGCTCTTAAACCTCTCTATAGTGCTGCCGGGGCTACTGGAGTCATTCCCCAGGTCGTTACGGACGCTACTATTTAAGAATCCAAGAAATTTCGACACGGACCCCCATCACCTAAAAACTCCATGGGCTAACACACACGAAAAACAGACAAAATTGCCTAATTCCTATTGCGTATCTAATAAAATGCTCCTAGACCCCTCTAAAGCACCACCGGGGCTACTGAAGTTGTTCCCTAGGTCGTTACATACGCTACTATGGAAGAATCCAAGAAAATTCGACCCGGAACCTCGACACCTAAAATATCTGTGGGCTAACACACATGAAAAACTGGCAAAATTGCCTAATTCCTATTGCGTCGCCAATACAATGCTCCTAAACCTCTCTAAAGCGCCGTTGGGGCTACTGGAGTCGTTCCCCAGGTCGTTACGAATTCTAATATGGAAGAATCCAAGAAAATTCTACCCGGACCCCCGGCACCTAAAATATTCGTGGGCTAACACATATGAAAAAGTGGCAAAATCGCCTAATTCCTATTGTGTCACCAATAAAATGCTCATAAACCCCTCTATAGCGCCGCCGGGGCTTCTGGAGTCGTTCCCCAGGTCGTTAGGGACGCTACTATGGAAGAATGGAAGAAAATTCGACCAGGACCCCCGCTCCTAATAAATCTATGGGCTAATACACACGAAAAACTTGCAAAATCGCCTAATTCCTATTGCGTCGCAAATAAAATGCTTCATAACCACTGTAAAGTGCCGCCGGGGCTACTAGAGTCGTTCCATAGGTCATTACGGACGCATCTATGTAAAAATCTAAGAACATTTGACCCAAACCCCCGGAACCTAAAAAATCTGTGGGTTAACACACACGAAAAACTGGCAAAATCGCCTAATTCCTATTGTGTCGCTAATAAAATGCTCCTAAACTACTCTAAAGCGCCTCCGGGGCTACTGGAGTCGTTTCCCAGGTTGTTACAAAAGCTACTAGGGAAGAATCCAAGAAAATTTGACCCGGACTCCCGGCACCTTAAAAATCCGTGTGCTAACACACACGAAAAACTAATTCCTATTGCCTCGCTAATTCAATGCTCCTAAACCCCTCTATAGCGCCGCTGGGGCTACTGGAGTCGTTCCCCAAGTCGTTACGGACGCTACTATGGAAGAATTAGAGAAAATTCAACCCGGACCCCCGGCACCTAAAAACTTCTTACGATAATACACACAAAAAACTAGCAAAATTGCCTAATTTTTATTAAGTTTCTAATAAAATGCTTCTAAACCCCTCTACAGTGCTGCCGGGGCTACTAGAGTCATTCCCCAGGTCGTTACGGACACCACTATTGAAGAATCCAAGAAACTTTGACCCGTACCCCTGGCACCTAAAAAATCCGTGGGCTAACACACACGAAAAATTGGAAAAATCGCCTAATTCCAATTGTGTCGCCAATAAAATGCTCCTAAACCTCTCTATAGCGCCGCTGGGGCTATTGGAGTCTTTCAATAGGTTGTTACGGACGCTACTATGGAAGAATGGAAGAAAATTTGACCTGTACCCCTGGCACCTAAAAAATCCGCGGGCTAACACACACGAAGAACTGGCAAAATCGCCTAATTCCTATTGCGTATCTAATAAAATGCTCCTAAACCCCTCTGAAGCACCGCTGGGGCTACTGGAGTCGTTACGTACGCTACTATGGAAGAATCCAAGAAAATTTGACCCAAACCCCCGGCACCTAAAAAATCCATGGGCTAACACACACGAAAAACTGGCAAAATCGCCTAATTCCTATTTCGTCTCCAATAAAATGCTCCTAAACCCCTCTAAAGTGCCACCGGGGCTACTGGAGTCGTTCTCCAGGTCGTTATGGAAGATACTATTGAAGAAGCCAAGAAATTTTGACATGGACCCCGGCACCTAAAAAATATGTGGGATAACACACACGAAAAACTTGCAAAATCGCCTAATTCCTATTGCGTCTCTAATAAAATGCTCCTAAACCCCTATTTAGCACCGCCGGAGCTCGTGGAGTCGTTCCCCAGGTCGTTAGGGACGCTACTGTGGAAGAATGGAAGAAAATTCGACCCGGATCGTCGGCACCTTAAAAATCTGTGGGCTAACATACACGAAAAACTGGTAAAATCGCCTAATTCCTATTGCGTCGCCAATAAAATGCTTCTAAACCCCTCTATAGTGCCACGGGGCTACTGGAGTCGTTCCCCAGGTAGTTACGGACGCTACTATTGAAGTATCCAAGAAATTTCGACATGGACCCCCGGCACCTAAAAAATCCATGGGCTAACACACACGAAAAACAAACAAAATTGCCTAATTCCTATTGCGTAATTAATAAAATGCTCCTAGACCCCTCTAAAGCACCGCCGGGGCTACTGGAGTCGTTCCCTAGGTCGTTACGTACGCTACTATGGAATAATCCATGAAAATTCAACTCGGAACCTCGACACCTAAAATATCTGTGGGCTAACACACATGAAAAACTGGCAAAATTGCCTAAAGCGCCGCTGGAGCTACTGGAGTCGTTCCCTAGGTCGTTACGAATGCTACTATGGAAGAATCCAAGAAAATTTGACACGTACCCCCGGCACCTAAAAAATATGTGGGATAACACATACGAAAAACTGGCAAAATCGCCTAATTCCTATTACGTCACCAATAAAATGCTCCTAAACCCCTCTATAGCCCCACCGGGGCGACTGGAGTCGTTCCCCAGGTCGTTAGAGACGCTACTATGGAAGAATGGAAGAAAATTCAACCAGGACCCCCAGCACCTAAAAAATCAATGGGCTAACACACACGAAAAACTGGCAAAATCGCCTAATTCCTATTGCGTCGCTAATAAAATTCTCCTAAACCTCTCTATAGCATCGTCGGGGCTACTGGAGTCGTTCCCCAGGTCGTTATGGATGCTATTATAGAATAATGGAAGAAAATTCGACCCGTACTCCTGGCCCCTAAAAGTTTCGTGGGCTAACACACACGAAAAACTGGCAAAATCGCCTAATTCCTATTGCGTTGCCAATAAAATGCTCCTAAACCACTCTAAAGCGCCGCCGGGGCTACTTGAGTCGTTCCCCAGGTCGTTATGGAAGCTACTATTGAAGAAGCCAAGAAAGTTTGAACCAGACCCCGGCACCTTAAAAATCCGTGGGCTAACACACACGAAAAAATGGCAAAATCGCCTAATTCCTATTGCCTCGCCAATTCAATGCTCCTAAACACCTCTATAGCACCACCGGGGCTACTGGAGTCGTTCCCCAAGTCGTTACGGATGCTACTATGGAAAAATCAGAGAAAATGAGACCCGTACCCCCGGCACCTAAAAAATCCGCAGGCTAACACACACGAAAAACTGGCAAAATTGCCTAATTTTTATTACGTCTCCAATAAAATACTTCTAAACCCCTCTATAGCGCCGCCAGAGCTACTGGAGTCGCTCCCAAGGTCATTACGGACACCACTATTGAAGAATCCAAGAAACTTTGACCCGTACCCCCGGCACCTAAAAAATCTGTGGGCTAACACACATGAAAAATTGGCAAAATCGCCTAATTCCAATTGTGTCGCCAATAAAATGCTCCTAAACCTCTCTATAGTGCCACCGGGGATACTGGAGTCTTTCCCAGGTCGTTACGGACGCTACTATGGAAGAATGGAAGAAATTTCGACACGTACCCCCGGCACCTAAAAAATCCGCGGGCTAACACACACGAAGAACTCGCAAAATCGCCTAATTCCTTTTGCGTATCTAATAAAATGCTCCTAAACCCCTCTAAAGCACCACCGGGGCTACTGGAGTCGTTACGTACGCTACTATGGAAGAATCCAAGAAAATTCGACCCAGACCCCCGACACCTAAAATATCCGTGGACTAACATACACGAAAAACTGGCAAAATTGCCTAATTCCTATTGCGTTGCCAATAAAATACTCTTAAACCTCTCTAAAGCGCCGCTGGCGCTACTGGAGTCGTTCCCTAGGTCGTTACGAATTCTACTATGGAAGAATCCAATAAAATTTGACACGGACCCCCGGCACCTAAAAAATATGTGGGATAACACATACGAAAAACTAGCAAAATTGCCTAATTCCTATTACGTCACCAATAAAATGCTCCTAAACCCCTCTATAGCGCCACCAGGGCTACTGGAGTCGTTCCCCAGGTCGTTAGAGACGCTACTATGGAAGAATGGAAGAAAATTTAACCAGGACCCCCGGCACCTAAAAAATCAATTGGCTAACACACACGAAAAACTGGCAAAATCGCCTAATTTCTATTGCGTCGCTAATAAAATTCTCCTAAACCTCTCTATAGCATCGTCGGGGCTACTGGAGTCGTTCCCCAGGTCGTTATGGATGCTACTATAGAATAATGGAAGAAAATTCGACCCGTACTCCTGGCCCCTAAAAAATCTGTGGGCTAACACACACGAAAAACTGGCAAAATCGCCTAATTCCTATTGCGTTGCCAATAAAATGCTCCTAAACCACTCTAAAGCGCCGCCGGGGCTACTTGAGTCGTTCCCCAGGTTGTTATGGAAGCTACTATTGAAGAAGCGAAGAAAGTTTGACCCAGACCCCGGCACCTAAAAAATCCGTGGGCTAACACACACGAAAAACTGGCAAAATCGCCTAATTCCTATTGCCTCGCCAATTCAATACTCCTAAACACCTCTATAGCACCGTCGGGGCTACTGGAGTCGTTCCCCAAGTCGTTACGGACGCTACTATGAAAAATTCAGAGAAAATGCGACCCGTACCCCCGGCACCTAAAAAATCCGCAGGCTAACACACACGAAAAACTGGCAAAATTGCCTAATTTTAATTACGTCTCCAATAAAATACTTCTAAACCCCTCTATAGCACCGCCAGAGCTACTGGAGTCTCTCCCCAGGTCGTTACGGACACCACTATTGAAGAATCCAAGAAACTTTGACCCATACCCCCGGCACCTAAAAAATCTGTGGGCTAACACACATGAAAAATTGGCAAAATCGCCTAATTCCAATTGCGTCGCCAATAAAATGCTCCTAAACCTCTCTATAGCGCCACCGGGGCTACTGGAGTCTTTCCCAGGTCGTTACGGATGCTACTATGGAAGAATGGAAGAAATTTCGACACGTACCCCCGGCACTTAAAAAATCCGCGGGCTAACACATACGAAGAACTGGCAAAATCGCCTAATTCCTATTGCGTATCTAATAAAATGCTCCTAAACCCCTCTAAAGCACCACCGGGGCTACTGGAGTCGTTACGTACGCTACTATGGAAGAATCCAAGAAAATTCGACCCAGACCTCCGACACCTAAAATATCCGTGGGCTAACACACACGAAAAACTGGCAAAATTGCCTAATTCCTATTGCGTTGCCAATAAAATACTCCTAAACCTCTCTAAAGCGCCGCTGGCGCTACTGGAGTCGTTCCCTAGGTTGTTACGAATGCTACTATGGAAGAATCCAAGAAATTTTGACACGGACCCCCGGCACCTAAAAAATATGTGGGATAACACATACGAAAAACTAGCAAAATCGCCTAATTCCTATTACGTCACTAAAAAAATGCTCCTAAACCCCTCTATAGCGCCACCGGGGCTACTGGAGTCGTTCCCCAGGTCGTTAGAGACGCTACTATGGAAGAATGGAAGAAAATTTAACCAGGACCCCCGGCACCTAAAAAATCAATTGGCTAACACACACGAAAAACTGGCAAAATCGCTTAATTCCTATTGCGTCGCTAATAAAATTCTCCTAAACCTCTCTATAGCATCGTCGGGGCTACTGGAGTCGTTCCCCAGGTCGTTATGGATGCTACTATAGAATAATGGAAGAAAATTCGACCCGTACTCCTGGCCCCTAAAAAATCTGTGGGCTAACACACACGAAAAACTGGCAAAATCGCCTAATTCCTATTGCGTCGTCAATAAAATGCTCCTAAAAACCTTTACAGCACCTCCGGGGCTACTGGAGTCATTTCCCTGGGTCGTTATGGACTCTACTATAGAAGAATCTAAGAAAATTTGACCCGAACCCCCGGCACCTAAAAAATCTGTGGGCTAACACATACGAAAAACTGGCAAAATCGCCTAATTCCTATTGCGTCTCCAATAAAATGCTCCTAAACCCCTCAAAAATGCCGCCGGGGCTACTGGAGTCATTCCCAGGTCGTTACAGACGCTACTATAGAAGAATCCAAGAAAATTTGACCTGAACCCCTCGCACATAAAAAATCTGTGGGCTAACACACACGAAAAACTGGCAAAATCGCCTAATTTCTATTGCGTCTCCAATAAAATGCTCCTAAACCCCTCTAAAGCGCCACCGGGGCTACTGGAGTCGTTCCCCAGGTCGTTAAGGATGCTACTATTGAAGAATCCAAGAAAATTTGACTCAGACCCCCGGCACCTAAAAATTCTGTGGGCTAACACACACGAAAAACTGGCAAAATTGCCTAATTTCTATTGTGTATCTAATAAAATGCTCCTAAATCCCTCTATAGCGCCGCTGGGGCTACTAGAGTCATTACGGACGCTACTATCAAAGAATCCATGAAAATTCGACCCAGACCCTCGGCACCTAAAAAATCCTTACGCTAATACACACGAAAAACTGGTAAAATATCCTAATGCCTATAGCGTCTCCAATAAAATGCTCCTAAACCCATCTAAAGCACTGCTGGGGCTTCTGGAGTCGTTCCCCAGGTCGTTATTAACTCTACTATGGAAGAATCCATGAAAATTTGACCCGAACCCCCGGCACCTAAAAAATCCTTACGCTAATACATACGAAAAACTGACAAAATTCCCTAATTTCTATTGCGTCTCCAATAAAATGCTCGTAAACCCCTATAAAGCACCGTCGGGGCTACTGGAGTCATTCCCCAAGTCGTGACAGACACTACTATTGAAGAATCCAAGAAAATTTGACCCGGACCCCCAGCACCTAAAAAATCTGTGGGCTAACATACACGAAAAAATGGCAAAATTGCCTAATTTCCATTGCGCCGCCAATAAAATACTCCTAAACCCCTCTTTAGCGCCTTCGGGGCTACTAAAGTCGTTCCCTAGGTCGTTGCAGATGTTACAATGGAAGAATCCAAGAAATTTCGACACGGCCCCCTAGCATGTAAAAAATCTGTGGGCTAACACACACGAAAAACTAGCAAAATTGCCTAATTCCTATTGCGTCTCAAATAAAATGCTCCTAAACCCCTCTAAAGTGCCGCCGGGGCTACTGGAGTCGTTCCCCAGGTTGTTACGGACACTACTATGGAAAAAATCAAGAAACTTCTACCCAGACCCCCGGCACCTAAAAAATTTGTAGGCTAACACATACGAAAAACTGGCAAAATTGCCTAATTCCTATTGCGTCGCTAATAAAATGCTCCTAAACCCCTCTATAGCGCCGCCGGGGCTACTGGACTCGTTCCCCAGGTCGTTATAAACGCTACTATGGAAGAAATCAAGAACATTTGACCCAGACCCCCGGCACCGAAAAATTCTGTGAGCTAACACACACAAAAAACTGGCAAAATTGCCTAATTCCCATTGCGTCGCCAATGAAATGCTCATAAACCCCTCTATAGCACTGCCGGGGCAACTGGAGTCTTTCCCCAGGTCGTTACGGACACTACTATGGATGAATCCATGAAAATTCGACCCAGACCCCCGGCACCTAAAATATCCGTGGGCTAATACATACGAAAAAGTGGCAAAATTGCTTAATTCCTATTGCGCCGCCAATAAAATGTTCCTAAACCCCTCCAAAGCGCCGTTGGGGCTACTGGAGTCGTTCCCCAGGTCGTTACGGACGCTACTATGGAAAAAGCCAAGAAAATTTGACCCGATCCCCAGCACTTAAAAAATCTGTGGGCTAACACACACAAAAAACTGGCAAAATCCCTTAATTCCTATAGCGTCGCCAATAAAATGCTCGTAAACCCCTCTATAGCACCTCTGGGGCTACTGGAGTCATTCTCCAGGTCGTTACAGATGCTACTATGGAAGAATCCAAGAAAATATGACCCGGACCCTCGGCACCTAAAAAATCCGAGGGCTAACACGCACGAAGAAACTGGCAAAATCGTCTAATTCCTATTGCATCGCCAATAAAATGCTCCAGAACCCTTCTAAAGCGCCGTCGGGGCTACTGAAGTCGTTCCCTATGTCGTTACGGATGCTACTATGGAAGAATCGAAGATAATTTGACTCAAACCCCCGACACCTAAAAAATCCGAGGGTTAACACACACGAAAAACTAGCAAAATCGCCTAATTCCTATTGCGTCGGAATAAAATGCTCCTAAACCCCTATATAGCGTCAATGGGGCTACCGGAGTCGTTTCCCGGGTCGTTACGGACGCTACTATGGAAGAATCTAAGAAAATTTGACCCGGACCCCCGGCACCTAAAAAATTCCTGGGCTAACACACACGAAAAACTGGCAAAATCGTCTAATTGCTACTGCGTCGCCAATAAAATACTCCTAAACCCCTCTAAAGCGCCGTTGGGGCTACTGGAGTCGTTCCCCAGGTCGTTATGGATGCTACTATGGAAGAAATCAAGAAAATTTGACCCAGACCCCCGGCACCGAAAAATTCTGTTGGCTAACACACACGAAAAACTGGCAAAATTTCCTAATTCCCATTGCGTCGCCAATGAAATGCTCATAAACCCCTCTATAGCACCACCGGGGCAACTGGAGTCTTTCCCCAGGTCATTACGTACACTACTATGGATGAATCCATGAAACTTCGACCCAGACCCCCGGCACCTAAAATATCTGTGGGCTAACACATACGAAAAAGTGGCAAAATTGCTTAATTCCTATTGCGCTGCCAATAAAATGCTCCTAAACCCCTCTAAAGCGCCACCGGGGCTACTAGAGTCATTCCCTAAGTTGTTATGGATGCTACTCTGGAAAAATCCAAGAATATTTGACCCGATCCCCAGCACTTAAAAAATCTGTGGGCTAACACACACAAAAAACTGGCAAAACCGCCTAATTCCTATTGTGTCTCCAATAAAATGCTCCTATACCCCTCTAAAGCGCCACCGGGGCTACTAGAGTCATTCCCCAGGTCGTTACGGATGCTACTATGGAAGAATTGAAGAAAATTTGACCCGTACCCACGGCACCTAAAAATTCTGTGGGCTAACACACATGAAAGAACTGGCAAAGTCTCCTAATTCGTATTGCGTCGCTAATAAAATGCTCATAAACCCCTCTATAGCACCGTCGGGGCTACTGGAGTCGTTCTCCAAGTCGTTACGGACGCTACTATTGAAGAAATCAAGAAAATTCGACCCGCACCCCCGGCACCCAAAAAATTTGTGGGCTAACACACGAAAAACTGGCAAAATCGCCTAATTCCTATTGCATCGCCAATAAAATACTCCAGAACCATTCTAAAGTGCCGCCGGGGCTACTGGAGTCGTTCCCTAGATCGTTACGGATGCTACTATGGAAGAATCCAAGAAACTCTGACCCGAACCCCCGGCACCTAAAAAATCCGAGGGTTAACACACACAAACAAATTGCAAAATCGCCTAATTCCTATTGCGTCGCCAATAAAATGCTCCTAAACCCCTATATAGCATCACCGGGGCTACTAGAGTCGTTCCCCAGGTCGTTACGGACACTACTATGGAAGAATCCAAGAAAATTCAACCCAGGCCCCCGGCACCTAAAAAATCTGTGGGCTAACACACACGCAAAACTGGCAAAATCCCCTAATTCCTATTGCGTCGCCAATAAAATGCTCCAAAACCCCTCCAAAGCATCGTTGGGGCTACTGGAGTCGTTCCCCAGGTCGTTACGGACGCTACTATGGAAAAATCCAAGAAAATTCGACCCGGACCCCCGGCACCTAAAAATTTTGTGGGCTAACACACGCAAAACTGGCAAAATCCCCTAATTCTTATTGCGTCGCCAATAAAATGCTCCAAAACCCCTCTATAGCACCTCCGGGGATACTGGAGTCATTCCCCAGGTCGTTACGGACGCTACTATGGAAGAATCTAAGAAAATTTGATCTGGACCCCCGGCACCTAAAATATCCGTGGGCTAACACACACGAAAAAGTGGCAAAATTACTTAATTCCTATTGCGCCGCCAATAAAATGCTCCTAAACCCCTCCAAAGCGCCGTTGGGGCTACTGGAGTCGTTCCCCAGGTCGTTACGGACGCTACTATGGACAAATCAAAGAAAATTCGACCCGGACCCCCGGCACCTAAAAAATTTGTGGGCTAACACACGCAAATCTGGAAAAATCCCCTAATTCCTATTGCGTCGCCAATAAAATGCTCCAAAACCCCTCTATAGCACCTCCGGGGATACTGGAGTCATTCCCCAGGTCTTTACGGACGCTACTATGGAAGAATCTAAGAAAATTTGATCCGGACCCCCGACATCTAAAATATCTGTGGGCTAACACACACAAAAAAGTGGCTAAATTGCTTAATTCCTATTGCGCCGCCAATAAAATGCTCCTAAATCCCTTTAAAGCGCCGTTGGGGCTACTGGAGTCGTTCCCCAGGTCGTTACGGATGCTACTATGGAAAAATCTAAGAAAATTTGACCCGGACCCCCGACGCCTAAAATATCTATGGGCTAACACACACGAAAAACTGGCAAAATCCCCTAATTCCTATAGAGTCGCCAATAAAATGCTCGTAAACCCCTCTATAGCACCTCTGGGGCTACTGGAGTCATTCTCCAGGTCGTTACAGACGCTACTATGGAAGAATCCAAGAAAATATGACTCGGACCCTCGGCACCTAAAAAATCAGTGGGCTAACACACACGAAGAAACTGGCAAAATCGTCTAATTCCTATTGCATCGCCAATAAAATGCTCCAGAACCCTTCTAAAGCGTCGCCGGGGCTACTGGAGTCGTTCCCTAGGTCGTTATGGACGCTACTACGAAAGAATCGAAGATAATTTGACCCGAACCCCAGGCACCTAAAAAATCCGAGGGTTAACACACACGAAAAACTGGCAAAATTGCCTAATTCCTATTGCGTCGCCAATAAAATACTCCTAAACCCCTATATAGCGTCGTCGGGGCTACTCGAGTCGTTCCCCGGGTCGTTACGGATGCTACTATGGAAGAATCTAAGAAAATTCGACCCGGACCCCCGCCACCTAAAAAATTCCTGGGCTAACACACACGAAAAACTGGCAAAATCATCTAATTCCTACTGCGTCGCTAATAAAATACTCCTAAACCCCTCTAAAGCGCCGTTGGGGCTACTGGAGTCGTTCCCCAGGTCGTTACGGATGCTACTATGGAAAATTACAATAAAATTTGACCCGGACCCCCGGCGCCTAAAAAATCTGTGGGCTAACACACACGAAAAACTGGCAAAATCCCCTAATTCCTATTGCATCGCCAATACAATGCTCTTAAACCCCTCTATAGCACCTCCGGGGCTACTGGAGTCATTCCCCAGGTCGTTACGGACGCTACTATAGAAGAATCCAAAAAATTCGACCCGAACCCCTGGCACCTAAAATATCTGTGGGCTAACACACAAGAAAAATTGGCAAAATTGTCTAATTCCTATTGCGTCGCCATTAAAATGCTCCTAAACCCCTCTATTGCACCGCCGGGGCTACTATAGTAGTTCCCCTGGTCGTTACGGATGCTACTATTGAACAAATCAAGAAAAATCGACCCAGACCAGCAGCACCTAAAAATTTGTGGGTTAACACACATAAAAAACTAGCAAAATCGCCTAATTCATATTGCGTTGCCAATAAAATGCTCCTCAACCCCTCTAAACCGCCGCCGCGGCTACTGAAGTCGTTCCTCAGGTCGTTATAGATGCTACTATGGAAGAATTCAAGAAAATATGACCCGGACCCCCTTCACCTAAAAAATCTGTGGGCTAACACACAAGAAATACTGGCAAAATCGCCTAATTCCTATTGCGTCGCCAATAAAATGCTCCTAAACCCCTCTATTGCACAGCCGGGGCTACTGGAGTCATTCCCCAAGTCGTTACATACGCTACTATGGAAGAATACAAGAAAATTCGACTCAAAACCATGGCACCTAAAAAATCTGTAGGCTAACACACACGAAAAACTAGCAAAATCGCCTAATTTCTATTGCGTCGCAAATAAAATGCTCCTAAACCCCTCTAAAGCGCCGCCGGGGCTACTGGAGTCGTTCTCCAGGTCGTAATGGACGCTACTATGGAAGAATACAAAAAAATTCGACCCGGACCCCCGGTACCTAAAACATCCGTGGGCTAACACACACGAAAAGCTGGCAAAATCGCCTAATTCCTACTGCGTCACCAATAAATTGTTCCTAAGCCCCTCTAAAGCGCCGCCGGGGCTACTGTAGTCGTTCCCCAGGTCGTTACGAACGCTACTATGGAAAAATCCAAGAAATTGTGACCCGGAACCCCGGCACCTAAAAAATCTGTAGGCTACCACACACGAAAAACTGGCAAAATCCCCTAATTCCTATTGCATCGCCAATAAAATGCTCCTAAACCCCTCTATAGCACCTCCGGGGCTATTAGAGTCATTCTCCAGGTCGTTACAGACGCTACTATGGAAGAATCCAAGAAAATATGACCCGAACCCTCGGCACCTAAAAAATCCGAGGGTTAACACACACGAAGAAACTGGTAAAATCGTCTAATTCCTATTGCATCGCCAATAAAATGCTCCAGAACCCTTCTAAAGCGTCGCCGGGGCTACTGGAGTCGTTCCCTATGTCGTTACGGACGCTACTATGGAAGAATCGAAGATAATTTGACTCGAACCCCCGGCACCTAAAAAGTTTGTGGGTTAACACACATGAAAAACTGGCAAAATCGCCTCATTCCTATTGCGTCGCCAATAAAATGCTCCTAAAACCCTATATAGCATCGTCGGGGCTACTGGAGTCGTTTCCCGGGTTGTTACGGACGCTACTATGGAAGAATCTAAGAAAATTCGACCCGGACCCCCGGCACCTAAAAAATTCCTGGGCTAACACACACGAAAAACTGGCAAAATCGTCTAATTCCTACTGCGTCGCCAATAAAATACTCCTAAACCCCTCTAAAGCGCCATTGGGGCTACTAGAGTCATTCCCCAGGTCGTTACAGATGCTACTATGGAAGAAATCAAAAAAAATTGACCCAGACCCCCGTCACCGAAATAATCTGTGGGCTAACACACACAAAAAACTGGCAAAATTGCCTAATTCCCATTGCGTCGCCAATGAAATGCTCATAAACCCCTCTATAGCATCGCCGGGGCAACTAGAGTCTTTCCCCAGGTCGTTACGGATGCTACTATGGATGAATCCATGAAAATTCGACCCAGACCCCCGGCACCTAAAATATCCGTGGGCTAACACATACAAAAAAGTGGCAAAATTGCTTAATTCCTATTGCGCTGCTAATAAAATGCTCCTAAACCCCTCTAAAGCGCCGCCGGAGCTACTAGAATCATTCCCTAAGTTGTTATAGATGCTACTATGGAAAAATCCAAGAATATTTGACCCGATCCCCAGCACTTAAAAAATCTATGGGCTAACACACAGAAAAATTTGGTAAAATCGCCTAATTCCTATTGCGTCTCTAATAAAATGCTCCTATACCCCTCTAAAGCGCCGCCGGGGCTACTGGAGTCGTTCCCCAGGTCGTTACGGACGCTACTATGGAAGAATCTAAGAAAATTTGACCCGTACCACCAGCACCTAAAAAATCTGTGGGCTAACACACACGAAAAAACTAGCAAAATCTCCTAATTCCTATTGCGTTGCTAATAAAATACTCATAAACCCCTCTATAGCACCGTCGGGGCTACTGGAGTAGTTCTCCAGGTCGTTACGGACGCTACTATTGAAGAAATCAAGAAAATTTGACCCGCACCTCCGGCACCCAAAAAATCCATGGGCTAACACACACGAAAAACTGACAAAATCGCCTAATTCCTTTTGCGTCGCAAATAAAATGCTCCTAAACCCCTCTATAACACCTTCGGGGCTACTGGAGTTGTTCCTCAGGTCGTTACGGATGTTACTATGGAAGAATTCAAAAAATTTTGACCCGGACCCCCTTCACCTAAAAAATCTGTGGACTAACACACAAGAAATATTGGCAAAAATCCCCTAATTCCTACTGCATCGCCAATAATATGCTCCTAAACCCCTCTATTGCACCGCCGGGGCTACTGGAGTCATTCCCCAGGTCGTTACAGATGCTACTATGGAAGAATACTAGAAAAATCGACTCGGACCCCCGGCACCTAAAAAATCTGTGGGCTAACACACACGAAAAACTGGCAAAATCGCCTAATTCCTACTGCGTCGCCAATAAAATGCTCCTAAGCCCCTCTATAGAACCATCGGGGCTATCAGAGTCGTTCCCCAGGTCGTTAAAGACGCTACTATAGAAGAATACAAGAAAATTCGACTCGGACCCCCAACACCTAAAATATCCGTGGGTTAACACACACGAAAAACTGGCAAAATCACCTAATTCCTATTACGTCGCCAATAAAATGCTCCTGAACCCCTCTAAAGCACCGCCGGGGCTAATGGAGTCGTTCCCTAGGTCGTTACGGATTCTACAATAGAAGAATCAAAGAAAATTTGACCCGAACCCCCGGCACGTAAAAAATCCGAGTGTTAACACACACGAAAAACTGGCAAAATTGCCTAATTCCTATTGCGTCGCCAATAAAATGCTCTGAAACCCCTCTATAGCATCGCCGGGGCTACTGGAGTCGCTCCCCAGGTCATTACGGATGCTACTATGGAAGAATCCAAGAAAATTCGACCCGGACCTCCGGCACCTAAAAAATTTGTGGGCTAACACACATAAAAACTGTCAAAATCGCCTAATTCCTACTGCATCGCCAATAAAATGCTCCTAAGCCCCTCTAAAGCGCCGCCGAGGCTACTATAGTCGTTCCCCAGGTCGTTACGGACGCTACTAAGGAACAATCCAAAAAATGTTGACCCCAACCCCTTTCACCTAAAAATTCTGTAGGCTAACACACAAGAAATACTAGCAAAATTGCCTATTTCCTATTGCGTCACCAATAAAATGCTCCTAAACCCCTCTATAGCGCCGTCGGGGCTACTAGAGTCGTTCTCCAGGTCATAACGGACGCTACTATGGAAGAAATCAAGAAAATTCGACCCGGACCCCCGATACCTAAAATTTCTGTGGGTTAACACACAAGAAAAGCTGGCAAAATTGTCTAATTTCTATTGCGTTGCCATTAAAATGCTCTTAAACCCCTCTATTGCACCGCCGGGGCTACTATAGTAGTTCCCCAAGTCGTTACAGACGCTACTATTGAAAAAATCAAGAAAAATTGACCCAGACCCCCAGCACCTAAAAATTTGTTGGTTAACACACAAAAAAAACTAGCAAAATCACCTAATTCCTATTGCGTCGCCAATAAAATGCTCTTCAACCCCTCTAAAGCGCTGTCGGAGCTACACGAGTCGTTCTCCAGGTCGTTACGGATGCTACTATGGAAGAATTCAAGAAACTTTAACCCGGACCTCCTTCACCTAAAAAATTTGTGGGCTAACAGACAAGAAATATTGGCTAAATCGCCTAATTCCTATTGCGTCGCCAATAAAATGCTCCTAAACCCCTCTATAGAACCATCGGGGCTACCAGAGTCGTTCCCAAAGTTGTTACAGATGCTACTATGGAAGAATACAAGAAAATTCGACTCGGACCCCTGGCACCTAAAAAATCTGAGAGTTAACACATACGAAAAATCGGAAAAATCGCCTAATTCCTATTGCGTCGCCAATAAAATGCTCCTAAACCCCTCTATAGCATCGTCGGGGCTACTGGAGTCGTTCCCCAGGTCGTTACGGACGCTACTATGGAAGAATCCAAGAAATTTTGACCCGGACCACCGGCACCTAAAAAATCCGTGGGCTAACACACATGAAAAACTGTCAAAATCGCCTAATTTCTATTGTGTCGCCAATAAAATGCTCCTAAGCCCCTCTAAAGCTCCGCCAGGGCTACTATAGTCGTTCACCAGGTCGTTACGGACGCTACTAAGGAAAAATCCAAGAAATGTTGACCCTGACCCCCTTCACCTAAAAATTCTGTAGGCTAACACACAAGAAATACTGGCAAAATAGCCTATTTCCTATTGCGTCGCCAATAAAATGCTCCTAAACCCCTCTATAGCGCCATCGGGACTACTGGAGTCGTTCTCCAGATCGTTATGGACGCTACTATGGAAGAATCTGAGAAAATTCGATCCGGACCCCCGGCACCTAAAAAATTCGTGGGCTAACACACATGAAAAACTGTCAAAATCGCCTAATTCCTACTGCGTCGTCAATAAAATGCTCCTAAGCCCCTCTAAAACACTGACGGGGCTACTATAGTCGTTCCCCAGGTCGTTACGGACACTACTATGGAATAATCCAAGAAATTTTGACCCAGACCCACGACACCAAAAATATATGTGGGCTAACATATACACGAAAAATTGGCAAAATCCCCTAATTCCTATTGCGTCGCCAATAAAATGCTCCTAAACCCCTCTATAGCACCTCCGGGGCTACTGGAGTCGTTCTCTAGGTCGTTACAGATGGTACAATGGAAGAATCCAAGAAAATTTGACCTGAACCCCCGGCACCTAAAAAATTCGAGGGTTAACACACACGAAAAACTGGCAAAATCGCCTAATTCCTATTGCGTCGCCAATAAAATGCTCCTAAACCCCTCTATAGCATCGTCGGGGCTACTGGAGTCGTTCCCCAGGTCGTTACGGACGCTACTATGGAAGAATCCAAGAAAATTCGACCCGGACCCCCAGCACCTAAAAAATCCGTGGGCTAACACACATGAAAAACTTGCAAAAAATCGCCTAATTCTTACTGCATCACCAATAAAATGCTCCTAAGCCCCTCTATAGAACCATCGAAGCTATCAGAGTCGTTCCCCAGGTCGTTAAAGACGCTACTATGGAAGAATACAAGAAAATTCGACTCGGACCCCCAACACCTAAAATATCCGAGGGCTAACACACACGAAAAACTGGCAAAATCGCCTAATTCTATTGCGTCGCAAATAAAATAATCCTAAACCCCTATAAAGCACCGCCGGAGCTACTGGAGTCGTTCTCCAGGTCGTAACGGACGCTTCTATGGAAGAAATCAAGAAAATTCAACCCGGACCCTCGATACCTAAAAATTCTGTGGGCTAACACACAAGAAAAACTGGCAAAATTGTCTAATTCCTATTGCGTCACCATTAAAATGCTCCTAAACCCCTCTATTGCACCGTCGGGGCTACTATAGTAGTTCCCCAGGTCGTTATGGACGTTACTATTGAAAAAAACAAGAAAAATCGACCAAGACCCCCAGCACCTAAAAATTTGTGGGTTAACACAAACGAAAAAATATCAAAATCGCCTAATTCCTACTGCGTCGCCAATAAAATGCTCCTGAACCCCTCTAAAGCACTACCGGGGCTACTATAGTCGTTCCCCAGGTTGTTACGGACACTACCATGGAAATATCCAAGAAATTTTGACCCAGACCCTCGGCACCAAAAAAATATGTGGGCTAACACACACGAAAAACTGGCACAATCCCCTAATTCCTATTGCGTCGCCAATAAAATGCTCCTAAACCCCTCTAAAGCAACGTCGGGGCTACTGGAGTCGTTTCCTAGGTCGTTACGGATGCTAAAATGGAAGAATCCAAGAAAATTTGACCCGAACCCCCGGCACCTAAAATATCTGAGGGTTAACACACACGAAAAACTAGCAAAATCGCATAATTCCTATTGCGTCGCCAATAAAATGCTCCTAAACCTCTCTATAGCATCGTCGGGGCTACTGGAGTCGTTCCCCAGGTTGTTACGGACGCTACTATGAAAGAATCCAAGAAAATTCGACCCGGACCCCCGGCACCTAAAAAATCAGTGGGCTAACACAAATGAAAAACTGTCAAAATCGCCTAATTCCTACTGCGTCGCCAATAAAATGCTCCTAAGCCCCTCTAAAGTGCCGCCGGGGCTACTATAGTCGTTCCCCAGGTCGTTACGGACGCTACTAAGGAAAAATCCAAGAAAAGTTGACCCCGACCCCCTTCACCTAAAAATTCTGTGGGCTAACACACAAAAAATACTGGCAAAATCGCCTATTTCCTATTGCGTCGCAAATAAAATGCTACTAAACCCCTCTATAGCGTCGTCGGGGCTACTAGAGTCGTTCTCTAGGTCGTAATGGATGCTACAATGGAAGAAATCAAGAAAATTCGACCCGGACCCCCGATACCTAAAAATTCTGTGGGCTAACACACAAGAAAAACTGGCAAAATTGTCTCATTCCTATTGCATCGCCATTAAAATGCTCCTAAACCCCTCTATTGCACCGCCGGGGCTACTATAGTAGTTCCCCAGGTCGTTACGGACGCTACTATTGAAAAAATCAAGAAAAATCGACCCAGACCCCCACCACCTAAAAATTTGTGGGTTAACACACACAAAAAACTAGCAAAATCGCCTAATTCCTATTGCGTCGCCAATAAAATGCTCCTGAACCCCTCTAAAGCACTGTCAGGGCTACTCGAGTAATTCCCCAGGTCATTACGGATTCTACTATGGAAGAATTTAAGAAACTTTAACCCGGACCTCCTTCACCTAAAAAATCAGTGTGCTAACAGACAAGAAATATCGGCAAAATCGTCAAATTTCTATTGCGTCGCCAATAAAATGCTCCTAAACCCCTCTATAGAACCATCGGGGCTACCGGAGTCGTTCCCCAGGTCGTTACAGACGCTACTATGGAAGAATACAAGAAAATTCGACTCGGACCCCCAACACCTAAAAATCCGTGGGCTAACACACACAAAATATACTGGCAAAATCACCTATTTCCTAATGCATTGCCAATAAAATGCTCCTAAACCCCTCTATAGTGCCATCAGGGCTACAAGAGTCGTTCTCCAGGTCGTAACGGATGCTACTATGGAAGAAATCAAGAAAATTCAACCCAGACCCTCGATATCCAAAAATTCTGTGGGCTAACACACAAGAAAAACTGGCAAAATTTCTAATTCCTATTGCGTCACCATTAAAATGCTCCTAAACCCCTCTATTGCACCGTCGGGGCTACAATAGTAGTTCCCCAGGTCGTTATGGACGCTACTATTGAAAAAAACAAGAAAAATCGACCAAGACCCCCAGCACCTAAAAACTTGTGGGTTAACACACACGAAAAAATGTCAAAATTGCCTAATTCCTACTGCGTTGCCAATAAAATGCTCCTGAACCCCTCTAAAGCGCTGCCGGGGCAACTATAGTCGTTCCCAAGATCGTTACGGACACTACTATGGAAATATCCAAGAAATTTTGACCCGGACCCCCGGCACCAAAAAAATATGTGGGCTAACACACACGAAAAACTGGCACAAACCCCTAATTCCTATTGTGTCGCCTATAAAATGCTCCTAAACCCCTCTAAAGCGCCGTCGGGGCTACTGGAGTCGTTCCCTAGGTCGTTACGGATGCTAAAATAGAAGAATCCAAGAAAATTTGACCCGAACCCCCGGCACCTAAAAAATCCGAGGGTTAACACACACAAAAAACTAGCAAAATTGCCTAATTCCTATTGCGTCGCCAATAAAATGCTCCTAAACCCCTCTATAGCGTCGTCGGGGCTACTGGAGTCGTTCCCCAGGTAATTACGGAAGCTACTATGGAAGAATCCAAGAAAATTCGACCCGGACCCCCGGCACCTAAAAAATCAGTGGGCTAACACACATGAAAAACTGTCAAAATCGCCTAATTCCTACTACGTCGCCAATAAAATGCTCCTAAGCCCCTCTAAAGTGCCACCGGGGCTACTATAGTCGTTCCCCAGGTCGTTACGGACGCTACTAAGGAAAAATACAAGAAAAGTTGACCCCAACCCCCTTCACCTAAAAATTCTGTGGGCTAACACACAAAAAATACTGGCAAAATCGCCTATTTCCTATTGCGTCGCAAATAAAATGCTACTAAACCCCTCTATAGCGCCGTCGGGGCTACTAGAGTCGTTCTCTAGGTCATAACAGATGCTACAATGGAAGAAATCAAGAAAATTCGACCCGGACCCCCGATACCTAAAAATTCTGTGGGCTAACACACAAGAAAAACTGGCAAAATTGTCTAATTCCTATTGCATCGCCATTAAAATGCTCCTAAACCCCTCTATTGCACTGCCGGGGCTACTATAGTAGTTCCCCAGGTCGTTACAGACGCTACTATTGAAAAAATCAAGAAAAATCGACCCAAACCCCCAGCACCTAAAAATTTGTGGGTTAACACACACAAAAAACTAGCAAAATCGCCTAATTCCTATTGCGTCGCCAATAAAATGCTCCTGAACCCCTCTAAAGTGCTGTCGGGGGTACATGAGTCGTTCCCCAGGTCGTTACGGATGCTACTATGGAAGAATTTAAGAAACTTTAACCAGGACCTCCTTCACCTAAAAAATCTGTGTGCTAACAGACAAGAAATATCGGCAAAATCATCTAATTTCTATTGCGTCGCCAATAAAATGCTCCTAAACCCCTCTATAGAACCATCGGGGCTACCGGAGTCGTTCCCCAGGTTGTTACAGACGCTACAATGGAAGAATACAAGAAAATTCGACTCGGACCCCCAACACCTAAAAAATCTGTGGGCTAACACACACGAAAAACTGGCAAAATCGCCTAATTCTATGGCGTCGCAAATAAAATGATCCTAAACCATTCTAAAGCACCGTCGGAGCTACTGGAGTCGTTATCCAAGTCGAAATGGACGCTACTATGGAAGAAATCAAGAAACTTCGACCCGGACCCCCGGTACCTAATAATTCTGTGGGCTAACACACACGAAAAACTAGCAAAGTTGCCTAATTTCTATTGCATCGCCAATAAAATGCTCCTAAACACCTCTATTGCACCGCTGGGGCTACAGGAGTCGTTCCCCAGGTCGTTACGGACTCTACTATGGAATAAATCAAGGAAAATCGACACAGACCCCCAGCACCTAAAAATTTGTGGGTTAACACACACAAAAAAACTAGCAAAATCGCCTAATTTCTAATGCGTCACCAATAAAATGCTCCTGAACCCCTCTAAAGCGCCGCCAGGGCTACTGGACTCGTTCCCTAGGTCGTTATGGATGATACAATGGAAGAATCCAAGAAAATTTGACCCGAACCCCGACACCTAAAAAATTCGAGGGTTAACATACACGAAAAACTGGCAAAATTGCCTAATTCCTATTGCGTCGCCAATAAAATGCTCCTAAACCCCTCTATAGCATTGTCGGGGCTACTGGAGTCGTACCCCAGGTCGTTACGGACGCTACTATGGAAGAATCCAAGAAAATTCGACCCGGACCCCCGGCACCTAAAAAATCCGTGGGCTAACACACATGAAAAACTGTCAAAATTGCCTAATTCCTACTGCATCGCCAATAAAATGCTCCTAAATCCCTCTAAAGCATCGTCGGGGCTACTATAATCGTTCCCCAGGTCGTTACGGACGCTACTAAGGAAAAATCCAAGAAAAGTTGACCCCGACCCCCTTTACCTAAAAATTCTGTGGGCTAACACACAAGAAATACTGGCAAAATTGCCTATTTCCTATTGCATTGCCAATAAAATGCTCCTATACCCCTCTATAGCGCCGTCGGGGCTACTGGAGTCGTTCTCCAGGTCGTTACGGACGCTACTATGTAAGAATCCAAGAAAATTCGACCCGTACCCCCGGCACCTAAAAAATCCATGGGCTAACACACACGAAAAACTAGCAAAATTGCCTAATTCCTACTGCGTCGCCAATAAAATGCTCCTAAGCCCCTCTAAAGCGCCGCTGAGGCTACTATAGTCATTCCCCAGGTCGTTACGGACACTACTATGGAAAAATCTAAGAAATTTTGACCTGGACCCCCGGCACCAAAAAAATATGTGGGTTAACACACACGAAAAACTGGCAAAATCCCCTAATTCCTATTGCGTCGCCAATAAAATGCTCCTAAACCCCTCTATAGCACCTCCGGGTCTACTGGAGTCATTCCCCAGGTCGTTACGGATGCTACTATGGAAGAATCCAAGAAAATTTGACACGGACCCCCGGCACCTAAAATATCCGTGGGCTAACACACACAAAAAAGTGGTAAAGTTGTTTAATTCCTGTTGTGCCACCAATAAAATGCTCCTAAACCCCTCTAAAGCGCCGCCGGGGCTACTGGAATCGTTCCCAAGGTCGTTACGGACGCTACTATGGAAAAAATCAAGAAACTTTGACCCGGACCCCCGGCGCCTAAAAAATCTTTGGGCTAACACATACGAAAAACTAGCAAAATTGCCTAATTTCTAGTGTGTCGCCAATAAAATGCTCCTAAACCCCTCTATTGCTTCGCTGGGGCTACTGGAGTCGTTCCCCAGGTCGTTACAGACGCTACTATTGAAGAATACAAGAAAATACGACTCAGACCCCCGGCACCTAAAAATTCGCGGGCTAACACACACGAAAAACTGGCAAAATCGCCTAATTCCTATTGTGTCGTCAATAAAATGCTCTTGAACCCCTCTAAAGCACCGCCGGGGCTACTGGAGTCGTTCCTTAGGTCGTTACGGATTCTACAATGGAAGAATCCAAAAAATTTTGACCCGAACCCCCGGCACCTAAAAAATCTGAGGTTTAACACACACGAAAAACTGGTAAAATTGCCTAATTCCTATTGCGTCGCCAATAAAATGATCCTAAACCCCTCTATAGCACCTCCGGGTCTACTGGAGTCGTTCCCCAGGTCGTTATGGATGCTACTATGGAAGAATCCAAGAAAATTTGACCCAAACCCCGGCACCTAAAAAATTCGAGGATTAACATACACGAAAAACTGGCAAAATTGCCTAATTCCTATTGCGTCACCAATAAAATGCTCCTAAACCCCTCTATAGCGTCGTCGGGGCTACTGGAGTCGTACCCCAGGTCGTTACGGATGCTACTATGGAAGAATCCAAGAAAATTCGACCCGGACCCCCGGCACCTAAAAAATCCGTGGGCTAACACACATAAAAAACTGTCAAAATTGCCTAATTCCTACTGCATCGCCAATAAAATGCTCCTAAATCCCTCTAAAGCATCGTCGGGGCTACTATAATCGTTCCCCAGGTCGTTACGGATGCTACTAAGGAAAAATCCAAGAAAAGTTGACCCCGACCCCCTTTACCTAAAAATTCTGTGGGCTAACACACAAGAAATACTGGCAAAATTGCCTATTTCCTATTGCGTTGCCAATAAAATGCTCCTATACCCCTCTATAGCGCCGTCGGGGCTACTGGATTCGTTCTCCAGGTCGTTACGGACGCTACTATGTAAGAATCCAAGAAAATTCGACCCGTACCCCCGGCACCTAAAAAATCCATGGGCTAACACACACGAAAAACTAGCAAAATCGCCTAATTCCTACTGCGTCGCCAATAAAATGCTCCTAAGCCCCTCTAAAGCGCCGCTGAGGCTACTATAGTCATTCCCCAGGTCGTTACGGACGCTACTATGGAAACATCCAAGAAATTTTGACCTGGACCCCGGCACCAAAAAAATATGTGGGCTAACACACACGAAAAACTGGCAAAATCCCCTAATTCCTATTGCGTCGCCAATAAAATGCTCCTAAACCCCTCTATAGCACCTCCGGGTCTACTGGAGTCATTCCCCAGGTCGTTACGGATGCTACTATGGAAGAATCCAAGAAAATTTGACACGGACCCCCGGCACCTAAAATATCCGTGGGCTAACACACACAAAAAAGTGGTAAAGTTGTTTAATTCCTGTTGTGCCACCAATAAAATGCTCCTAAACCCCTCTAAAGCGCCGCCGGGGCTACTGGAATCGTTCCCAAGGTCATTACGGACGCTACTATGGAAGAAATCAAGAAACTTTGACCCGGACCCCCGGCGCCTAAAAAATCTTTGGGCTAACACATACGAAAAACTAGCAAAATTGCCTAATTTCTAGTGTGTCGCCAATAAAATGCTCTTAAACCCCTCTATTGCTTCGCTGGGGCTACTGGAGTCGTTCCCCAGGTCGTTACAGATGCTACTATTGAAGAATACAAGAAAATACGACTCAGACCCCCAGCACCTAAAAAATCTGTGGGCTAACACACACGAAAAACTGGCAAAATCGCCTAATTCCTATTGCATCACAAATAAAATGATCCTAAACCCCTCTAAAGCGCAGCCGGAGCTACTGGAGTGGTTCTCCTGGTCGTAACGAATGCTACTATGGAAGAAATCAAGAAACTTCGACCTGGAGTCGTTCCCCAGGTCGTTAAAATGCTAATTCCTATTGCATCGCCAATAAAATGCTTTTAGACCCCTCTATTGCACCGCCGGAGCTACTGGAGTCGTTCCCCAGGTCGTTATGGATGTTACTATAGAAGAAATCAAGAAAATTCGACCCAGAACCCCGGCACCTAAAAATTCACGGGTTAACACACACGAAAAACTGGCAAAATTGCCTAATTCCTATTGTGTCGTCAATAAAATGCTCTTGAACCCCTCTAAAGCACCGCCGGGGCTACTGGAGTCGTTCCTTAGGTCGTTACGGATTCTACAATGGAAGAATCCAAAAAATTTTGACCCGAACCCCCGGCACCTAAAAAATCTGAGGTTTAACACACACGAAAAACTGGTAAAATTGCCTAATTCCTATTGCGTCGCCAATAAAATGATCCTAAACCCCTCTATAGCACCTCCGGGTCTACTGGAGTCGTTCCCCAGGTCGTTATGGATGCTACTATGGAAGAATCCAAGAAAATTTGACCCAAACCCCGGCACCTAAAAAATTCGAGGATTAACATACACGAAAAACTGGCAAAATTGCCTAATTCCTATTGCGTCGCCAATAAAATGCTCCTAAACCCCTCTATAGCGTCGTCGGGGCTACTGGAGTCGTACCCCAGGTCGTTACGGACGCTACTATGGAAGAATCCAAGAAAATTCGACCCGGACCCCCGGCACCTAAAAAATCCGTGGGCTAACACACATAAAAAACTGTCAAAATTGCCTAATTCCTACTGCATCGCCAATAAAATGCTCCTAAATCCCTCTAAAGCATCGTCGGGGCTACTATAATCGTTCCCCAGGTCGTTACGGATGCTACTAAGGAAAAATCCAAGAAAAGTTGACCCCGACCCCCTTTACCTAAAAATTCTGTGGGCTAACACACAAGAAATACTGGCAAAATTGCCTATTTCCTATTGCGTTGCCAATAAAATGCTCCTATACCCCTCTATAGCGCCGTCGGGGCTACTGGAGTCGTTCTCCAGGTCGTTACGGACGCTACTATGTAAGAATCCAAGAAAATTCGACCCGTACCCCCGGCACCTAAAAAATCCATGGGCTAACACACACGAAAAACTAGCAAAATCGCCTAATTCCTACTGCGTCGCCAATAAAATGCTCCTAAGCCCCTCTAAAGCGCCGCTGAGGCTACTATAGTCGTTCCCCAGGTCGTTACGGACACTACTATGGAAACATCCAAGAAATTTTGACCTGGACCCCGGCACCAAAAAAATATGTGGGCTAACACACACGAAAAACTGGCAAAATCCCCTAATTCCTATTGCGTCGCCAATAAAATGCTCCTAAACCCCTCTATAGCACCTCCGGGTCTACTGGAGTCATTCCCCAGGTCGTTACGGATGCTACTATGGAAGAATCCAAGAAAATTTGACCCGGACCCCCGGCACCTAAAATATCCGTGGGCTAACACACACGAAAAAGTGGTAAAGTTGTTTAATTCCTGTTGTGCCACCAATAAAATGCTCCTAAACCCCTCTAAAGCGCCGCCGGGGCTACTGGAATCGTTCCCAAGGTCATTACGGACGCTACTATGGAAGAAATCAAGAAACTTTGACCCGGACCCCCGGCGCCTAAAAAATCTTTGGGCTAACACATACGAAAAACTAGCAAAATTGCCTAATTTCTAGTGTGTCGCCAATAAAATGCTCTTAAACCCCTCTATTGCTTCGCTGGGGCTACTGGAGTCGTTCCCCAGGTCGTTACAGATGCTACTATTGAAGAATACAAGAAAATACGACTCAGACCCCCAGCACCTAAAAAATCTGTGGGCTAACACACACGAAAAACTGGCAAAATCGCCTAATTCCTATTGCATCACAAATAAAATGATCCTAAACCCCTCTAAAGCGCAGCCGGAGCTACTGGAGTGGTTCTCCTGGTCGTAACGAATGCTACTATGGAAGAAATCAAGAAACTTCGACCTGGAGTCGTTCCCCAGGTCGTTAAAATGCTAATTCCTATTGCATCGCCAATAAAATGCTTTTAGACCCCTCTATTGCACCGCCGGAGCTACTGGAGTCGTTCCCCAGGTCGTTATGGATGTTACTATAGAAGAAATCAAGAAAATTCGACCCAGAACCCCGGCACCTAAAAATTCACGGGTTAACACACACGAAAAACTGGCAAAATTGCCTAATTCCTATTGTGTCGTCAATAAAATGCTCTTGAACCCCTCTAAAGCGCCGCCGGGGCTACTGGAGTCGTTCCTTAGGTCGTTACGGATTCTACAATGGAAGAATCCAAAAAAATTTAACCCGAACCCCAGGCACCTAAAAAATCTAAGGTTTAACACACACGAAAAACTAGCAAAATCGCCTAATTTCTATTTCGTCGCTAATAAAATGCTCCTAAACCCCTCAATAGCGCCGCCGGGGCTACTGGAGTCGTTCCCCAGGTAGTTACGGATTCTACAATGGAAGAATCCAAGAAAATTCGACCCGGACCCCCGGCACCTAAAAAATCCGTGGGCTAACACTCACGAAACACTGGCAAAATCACCAAATTCCTACTGCGTCGCCAATAAAATGCTCCTAAACCCCTCTATTGCACCACCGGGGCTACTTGAGTAGTTCCCCTGGTCGTTACGGACACAACTATTGAAAAAATCAAGAAAAATCGACCCAGACCCCCAGCACCTAAAAATTTGTGGGGTAACACACACAAAAAACAAGGAAAATCGCCTAATTCCTATTGCGTCGCCAATAAAATGCTCCTGAACCCCTCTACAGCACTTTCGAGGCTACACGAGTCGTTCCCCAGGTCGTTACGGGTGCTACTATGGAAGCTTTCAAGAAACCTTAACCCGGACCTCCTTCACTTAAAAAATCTGTGGGCTAACAGACAAGAACTATTGGCAAAATCGCCTAATCCCTATTGCGTCGCCAATAAAATGCTCCTAAACCCCTCTATAGAACCATCGGGGCTACCGAAGTCATTCCCCAGGTCGTTACAGATGCTACTATGGAAGAATACAAGAAAATTCGACTCAGACCCCCAACACCTAAAAAATCCATGGGCTAACACATATGAAAAACTGGCAAAATCGCCAAATTCTATTGCGTCTTAAAAAAAATGATCCTAAACCCATCTAAAGCACCGCCGGAGCTACAAGAATCGTTCTCCAGGTCGTAACGGACGCTACTATAGAAGAAATCAAGAAGATTCGACCCAGACCCCCGGTACCTAACAATTCTGTGGGCTAACACACACGAAAAACTGGCAAAATTGCCTAATTCCTATTGCGTCGCTAATAAAATGCTCCTAAACCCCTCTATTGCACCACCGAGCCTACTGGAGTGGTTCCCCAAGTCCTTACGGACGCTACTATGGAAGAAATCAAGGAAAATCGACCCAGACCCCCAGCACCTAAAAATTTGTGGGTTAACACACACAAAAAACTAGCAAAATCGTCTAATTCCTATTGCGTCGCCAATAAAATGCTCCTGAACCCCTCTAAAGCGCCGTCGGGGCTACTGGAGTCGTTCCCTAGGTCGTTACGGATGCTACAATGGAAAAATCCAAGAAAATTTGACCCAAACCCCTGGCACCTAAAAAATCCGAGGGTTAACACACACGAAAAACTGGCAAAATCACCTAATTCCTATTGCGTCGCCAATAAAATGATCCTAAACCCCTCTATAGCATTGTCGGGGCTACTGGAGTCGTTCCCCAGGTTTTTACGGATGCTACTATGGAAGAATCCAAGAAAATTCGACCCGGACCCCCGGCACCTAAAATATCCGTGGGCTAACACACATGAAAAACTGTCAAAATTGCGTAATTCCTACTGCATCACCAATAAAATGCTCCTAAGCCCCTCTAAAGCGCCGCCGGGGCTACTATAGTCATTCTCCAGGTCGTTACGGATGCTACTAAGGAAAAATCCAAGAAAGGTTGGCTCCGACCGCTTTCACCTAAAAATTTTGTGGGCTAACACACAAGAAATACTGGCAAAATTGCCTAATTCCTATTGCGTCGCCAATAAAATGCTCCTAAACCCCTCTATAGCGCCGCCGGGGCTACTGGAGTCATTCTCCAGGTCGTTACGTACGCTACTATGGAAGAATCCAAGAAAATTTGACCCAGACCCCCGGCGCCTAAAAAATCCGTGGGCTAACACATACGAAAAACTAGCAAAATTGCCTAATTTCTAGTGTGTCGCCAATAAAATGCTCCTAAACCCCTCTATTGCTTCGCTGGGGCTACTGGAGTCGTTCCCCAGGTCGTTACAGACGCTACTATTGAAGAATACAAGAAAATACGACTCAGACCCCCGGCACCTAAAAAATCTGTGGGCTAACACACACGAAAAACTGGCAAAATCGCCTAATTCCTATTGCATCGCCAATAAAACTCTCCTAAGCCCCTCTAAAGCGCCGCCGAGGCTACTGTAGTCGTTCCCCAGGTCATTACAGACACTACTATGGAAAAATCGAAGAAATTTTAACCCGAACCCCCGGCACCAAAAAAATATATGGCCTAACACACACGAAAAACTGGCAAAATCCCCTAATTCCTATTGCGTCGCTAATAAAATGGTCCTAAACCCCTCTATAGCACCTCCGGGTCTACTGGAGTCATTCCCCAGGTCGTTACGGATGCTACTATGGAAGAATCCAAGAAAATTTGACACGGACCCCCGGCACCTAAAATATCCGTGGGCTAACACACACAAAAAAGTGGCAAACTTGCTTAAATCCTGTTGTGCCACCAATAAAATGCTCCTAAACCCCTCTAAAGCGCCGCCGGGGCTACTGGAGTCGTTCCCAAGGTCGTTACGGATGCTACTATGGAAGAAATCAAGAAACTTTGACCCGGACCCCCGGCGCCTAAAAAATCTTTGGGCTAACACATACGAAAAACTAGCAAAATTGTCTAATTTCTAGTGTGTCGCCAATAAAATGCTCCTAAACCCCTCTATTGCTTCGCTGGGGCTACTGGAGTCGTTCCCCAGGTCGTTACAGACGCTACTATTGAAGAATACAAGAAAATACGACTCAGACCCCCGGCACCTAAAAAATCTGTGGGCTAACACACATGAAAAACTGGCAAAATCGCCTAATTCCTATTGTGACGCCAATAAAATGTTCCTAAACAACTCTAAAGTGCCGCCGGGGCAACTGGAGTCGTTCCTCAGGTCGTTACGGATGCTACCCGGACCCCCTTCACCTAAAAAATCTGTGGGCTAACACACAAGAAATACAGGCAAAATTGCCTAATTCCTATTGCGTCGCTAATAAAATGCTCCTAAACCCCTCTATTGCACCGCCGGGGCTACTAGAGTCGTTCCCCAAGTCTTTACAGACGCTACTATGGAAGAATACAAGAAAATTTGACTCGGACCCCCGGCACCTAAAAAATCCGTGGGCTAACACACACGAAAAACTGGCAAAATCGCCTAATTCCTATTGCGTCACAAATAAAATGATCCTAAACCCCTCTAAAGCACCGCCGGAGCTACTGGAGTCGTTCTCCTGGTCGTAACGGATGACACTATGGAAGAAATCAAGAAACTTCGACATGGACCCCCGGTACCTAGAAATTCTGTGGGCTAACACACACAAAAAACTGGTAAAATTGCCTAATTCCTATTGCGTCGCCAATAAAATGCTCTTAAAACCCTCTATTGCACCGCCAAGGCTACTGGAGTCGTTCCCCAGGTCGTTACGGACGCTACTATAGAAGAACTCAAGAAAATTCAACCCAGACCCCCGGCACCTAAAAATTCGTGGGTTAACACAAACGAAAAACTGACAAAATTGCCTAATTCCTATTGCGTCGCCAATAAAATGCTCTTGAACCCCTCTAAAGCGCCGTTGGGGCTACTCTAGTCGTTCCTTAGGTCGTTACAGACTCTACAATGGAAGAATCCAAGAAAATTTGACCCAAACCCCTGGCACCTAAAAAATCCGAGGGTTAACACACACGAAAAACTAGCAAAATCGAATAATTCCTATTGCGTCGCCAATAAAATGCTCCTAAACCCCTCTATAGCACCGTCGGGGCTACTGGAGTCGTTCCTTAGGTCGTTACGGACGCTGCAATGGAAGAATCCAAGAAATTTCAACCCGGACCCCCGGCACCTAAAAACTCCGTTGGCTAACACACACGAAAAACTGACAAAATTGCCTAATTCCAACTGCGTCGCCAATAAAATGCTTCTAAGCCCCTCAAAAGCACCGCCGAGGCTACTGTAGTCGTTCCCAGGTCGTTACGGACGCTACTAAGGAAAAATTCAAGAAACTTTGACTCGGACCCCCGGCACCTAAAAAATCAGTGGGCTAACACACATGAAAAACTTGCAAAATTACCTAATTTCTATTGCGTCGCCAATAAAATGCTCCTAAACCCCTCTATTGAACCGCCGGGGCTACTTGAGTAGTTCCCCAGGTCGTTACGGACATTACTATTGAAAAAATCAAGAAAAATCGACCCAGACCCCCAGCACCTAAAAATTTGTGGGTTAACACACACAAAAAACTAGCAAAATCGCCTAATTCCTATTGCGTCGCCAATAAAATGCTCGTGAACCCCTATAAAGCACTGTCGGGGCTACAGGAGTCGTTCTCCAGGTCGTTACGGATGCTACTATGGAAGAATTCAAGAAAATTTAACCCGGACCTCCTTCACCTAAAAAATCTGTGGACTAACAGATCAGAAATATTGGCAAAATCGCCTAATTCCTATTGCGTCGCCAATAAAATGCTCCTAAACCCCTCTATAGCGTCGTCGGGGCTACTGGAGTCGTTCCTCAGGTCGTTACGGACGCTACTATGGAAGAATCCAAGAAAATTCGACCCGGACCCCCGGCACCTAAAAAATCAGTGGGCTAACACACATGAAAAACTGTCAAAATCGCCTAATTCCTACTGCGTCGCCAATAAAATGCTCCTAAGCCCCTCTAAAGTGCCGCTGGGGCTACTATAGTCGTTCCCCAGGTCGTTACGGACGCTACTAAGGTAAAATCCAAGAAAAGTTAACCCCGACCCCCTTCACCTAAACATTCTGTGGGCTAACACACAAAAAATACTGGCAAAATCGCCTATTTCCTATTGCGTCGCAAATAAAATGCTACTAAACCCCTCTATAGCGCCGTCGGGGCTACTAGAGTCGTTCTCTAGGTCGTAACGGATGCTACAATGGAAGAAATAAAGAAAATTCGACCCGGACCCCCGATACCTAAAAATTCTATGGGCTAACACACAAGAAAAACTGGCAAAATTGTCTAATTCCTATTGCATCGCCATTAAAATGCTCCTAAACCCCTCTATTGCACCGCCGGGGCTACTATAGTAGTTCCCCAGGTCGTTACGGACGCTACTATTGAAAAACTCAAGAAAAATCGACCCAAACCCCCAGCACCTAAAAATTTGTGGGTTAACACACACAAAAAACTAGCAAAATCGCCTAATTCCTATTGCGTCGCCAATAAAATGCTCCTGAACCCCTCTAAAGCGCTGTCGGGGGTACACGAGTCGTTCCCCAGGTCGTTACGGATGCTACTATGGAAGAATTTAAGAAACTTTAACCAGGACCTCCTTCACCTAAAAAATCTGTGTGCTAACAGACAAGAAATATCGGCAAAATCGTCTAATTTCTATTGCGTCGCCAATAAAATGCTCCTAAACCCCTCTATAGAACCATTAGGGCTACCAGAGTTGTTCCCCAGGTCGTTACAGACGCTACAATGGAAGAATACAAGAAAATTCGACTCGGACCCCCAACACCTAAAAAATCCGTGGGCTAACACAAACGAAAAACTGGCAAAATCGCCTAATTCTATGGCGTCGCAAATAAAATGATCCTAAACCATTCTAAAGCGTCGTCGGAGCTACTGGAGTCGTTATCCAAGTCGAAACGGACGCTACTATGGAAGAAATCAAGAAACTTCGACCCGGACCCCCGGTACCTAATAATTCTGTGGGCTAACACACACGAAAAACTAGCAAAGTTGCCTAATTTCTATTGCGTCGCCAATAAAATGCTCCTAAACCCCTCTATTGCACCGCCGGGACTACAGGAGTCGTTCCCCAGGTCGTTACGGACGCTACTATGGAATAAATCAAGGAAAATCGACACAGACCCCCAGCACCTAAAAATTTGTGGGTTAACACACACAAAAAACTAGCAAAATCGCCTAATTTCTATTGCGTCACCAATAAAATGCTCCTGAACCCCTCTAAAGCGCCGTCAGGGCTACTGGAGTCGTTCCCTAGGTCGTTACGGATGATACAATGGAAGAATCCAAGAAAAGTTGACCCGAACCCCGGCACCTAAAAAATTCGAGGGTTAACATACACGAAAAACTGGCAAAATTGCCTAATTCCTATTGCGTCGCCAATAAAATGCTCCTAAACCCCTCTATAGCGTCGTCGGGGATACTGGAGTCGTACCCCAGGTCGTTACGGACGATAATATGGAAGAATCCAAGAAAATTCGACCCGGACCCCCGGCACCTAAAAAATCCGTGGGCTAACACACATGAAAAACTGTCAAAATTGCCTAATTCCTACTGCATCGCCAATAAAATGCTCCTAAGCCCCTCTAAAGCATCGTCGGGGCTACTATAATCGTTCCCCAGGTCGTTACGGACGCTACTAAGGAAAAATCCAAGAAAAGTTGACCCCGACCCCCTTTACCTAAAAATTCTGTGGGCTAACACACAAGAAATACTGGCAAAATTGCCTATTTCCTATTGCGTTGCCAATAAAATGCTCCTATACCCCTCTATAGCACCGTCGGGGCTACTGGAGTTGTTCTTCAGGTCGTTACGGATGCTACTATGTAAGAATCCAAGAAAATTCGTCCCGTACCCCCGGCACCTAAAAAATCCATGGGCTAACACATACGAAAAACTAGCAAAATCGTCTAATTCCTACTGCGTCGCCAATAAAATGCTCCTAAGCCCCTCTAAAGCACCGCTGAGGCTACTATAGTCGTTCCCCAGGTCGTTACGGACACTACTATGGAAAAATCCAAGAAATTTTGACCTGGACCCCCGGTACCAAAAAAATATGTGGGCTAACAGACACGAAAAACTGGCAAAATCCCCTAATTCCTATTGCGTCGCTAATAAAATGCTCCTAAACCCCTCTATAGCACCTCCGGGTCTACTGGAGTCATTCCCCAGGTCGTTACGGATGCTACTATGGAAGAAACCAAGAAAATTTGACACGGACCCCCGACACCTAAAAAATCCATGGGCTAACACATACGAAAAACTAGCAAAATCGTCTAATTCCTACTGCGTCGCCAATAAAATGCTCCTAAGCCCCTCTAAAGCACCGCTGAGGCTACTATAGTCGTTCCCCAGGTCGTTACGGATACTACTATGGAAAAATCCAAGAAATTTTGACCTGGACCCCCGGCACCTAAAAAATCTGTGGGCTAACACACATGAAAAACTGGCAAAATCGCCTAATTCCTATTGTGACGCCAATAAAATGTTCCTAAACAACTCTAAAGTGCCGCCGGGGCAACTGGAGTCGTTCCTCAGGTCGTTACGGATGCTACCCGGACCCCCTTCACCTAAAAAATCTGTGGGCTAACACACAAGAAATACAGGCAAAATCGCCTAATTCCTATTGCGTCGCTAATAAAATGCTCCTAAACCCCTCTATTGCACCGCCGGGGCTACTAGAGTCGTTCCCCAAGTCTTTACAGACGCTACTATGGAAGAATACAAGAAAATTTGACTCGGACCCCCGGCACCTAAAAAATCCGTGGGCTAACACACACGAAAAACTGGCAAAATCGCCTAATTCCTATTGCGTCACAAATAAAATGATCCTAAACCCCTCTAAAGCACCGCCGGAGCTACTGGAGTCGTTCTCCTGGTCGTAACGGATGACACTATGGAAGAAATCAAGAAACTTCGACACGGACCCCCGGTACCTAGAAATTCTGTGGGCTAACACACACAAAAAACTGGTAAAATTGCCTAATTCCTATTGCGTCGCCAATAAAATGCTCTTAAAACCCTCTATTGCACCGCCAAGGCTACTGGAGTCGTTCCCCAGGTCGTTACGGACGCTACTATAGAAGAAATCAAGAAAATTCAACCCAGACCCCCGGCACCTAAAAATTCGTGGGTTAACACAAACGAAAAACTGACAAAATTGCCTAATTCCTATTGCGTCGCCAATAAAATGCTCTTGAACCCCTCTAAAGCGCCATTGGGGCTACTCTAGTCGTTCCTTAGGTCGTTACAGACTCTACAATGGAAGAATCCAAGAAAATTTGACCCAAACCCCTGGCACCTAAAAAATCCGAGGGTTAACACACACGAAAAACTAGCAAAATCGAATAATTCCTATTGCGTCGCCAATAAAATGCTCCTAAACCCCTCTATAGCACCGTCGGGGCTACTGGAGTCGTTCCTTAGGTCGTTACGGACGCTGCAATGGAAGAATCCAAGAAATTTCAACCCGGACCCCCGGCACCTAAAAACTCCGTTGGCTAACACACACGAAAAACTGACAAAATTGCCTAATTCCAACTGCGTCGCCAATAAAATGCTTCTAAGCCCCTCAAAAGCACCGCCGAGGCTACTGTAGTCGTTCCCAGGTCGTTACGGACGCTACTAAGGAAAAATTCAAGAAACTTTGACTCGGACCCCCGGCACCTAAAAAATCAGTGGGCTAACACACATGAAAAACTTGCAAAATTGCCTAATTTCTATTGCGTCGCCAATAAAATGCTCCTAAACCCCTCTATTGAACCGCCGGGGCTACTTGAGTAGTTCCCCAGGTCGTTACGGACATTACTATTGAAAAAATCAAGAAAAATCGACCCAGACCCCCAGCACCTAAAAATTTGTGGGTTAACACACACAAAAAACTAGCAAAATCGCCTAATTCCTATTGCGTCGCCAATAAAATGCTCGTGAACCCCTATAAAGCGCTGTCGGGGCTACAGGAGTCGTTCTCCAGGTCGTTACGGATGCTACTATGGAAGAATTCAAGAAAATTTAACCCGGACCTCCTTCACCTAAAAAATCTGTGGACTAACAGATCAGAAATATTGGCAAAATTGCCTAATTCCTATTGCGTCGCCAATAAAATGCTCCTAAACCTCTCTATAGCATCGTCGGGGCTACTGGAGTCGTTTCTCAGGTCGTTACGGACGCTACTATGGAAGAATCCAAGAAAATTCGACCCGGACCCCCGGCACCTAAAAAATCAGTGGGCTAACACACATGAAAAACTGTCAAAATCGCCTAATTCCTACTGCGTCGCCAATAAAATGCTCCTAAGCCCCTCTAAAGCACCGCTGGGGCTACTATAGTCGTTCCCCAGGTCGTTACGGACGCTACTAAGGAAAAATCCAAGAAAAGTTGACCCCGACCCCCTTCACCTAAACATTCTGTGGGCTAACACACAAAAAATACTGGCAAAATCGCCTATTTCCTATTGCGTCGCAAATAAAATGCTACTAAACCCCTCTATAGCGCCGTCGGGGCTACTAGAGTCGTTCTCTAGGTCGTAACGGATGCTACAATGGAAGAAATCAAGAAAATTCGACCCGGACCCCCGATACCTAAAAATTCTGTGGGCTAACACACAAGAAAAACTGGCAAAATTGTCTAATTCCTATTGCATCGCCATTAAAATGCTCCTAAACCCCTCTATTGCACCGCCGGGGCTACTATAGTAGTTCCCCAGGTCGTTACGGACGCTACTATTGAAAAACTCAAGAAAAATCGACCCAAACCCCCAGCACCTAAAAATTTGTGGGTTAACACACACAAAAAACTAGCAAAATCGCCTAATTCCTATTGCGTCGCCAATAAAATGCTCCTGAACCCCTCTAAAGCGCTGTCGGGGGTACACGAGTCGTTCCCCAGGTCGTTACGGATGCTACTATGGAAGAATTTAAGAAACTTTAACCAGGACCTCCTTCACCTAAAAAATCTGTGTGCTAACAGACAAGAAATATCGGCAAAATCGTCTAATTTCTATTGCGTTGCCAATAAAATGCTCCTAAACCCCTCTATAGAACCATTAGGGCTACCAGAGTTGTTCCCCAGGTCGTTACAGACGCTACAATGGAAGAATACAAGAAAATTCGACTCGGACCCCCAACACCTAAAAAATCCGTGGGCTAACACAAACGAAAAACTGGCAAAATCGCCTAATTCTATGGCGTCGCAAATAAAATGATCCTAAACCATTCTAAAGCGTCGTCGGAGCTACTGGAGTCGTTATCCAAGTCGAAACGGACGCTACTATGGAAGAAATCAAGAAACTTCGACCCGGACCCCCGGTACCTAATAATTCTGTGGGCTAACACACACGAAAAACTAGCAAAGTTGCCTAATTTCTATTGCGTCGCCAATAAAATGCTCCTAAACCCCTCTATTGCACCGCCGGGACTACAGGAGTCGTTCCCCAGGTCCTTACGGACGCTACTATGGAATAAATCAAGGAAAATCGACACAGACCCCCAGCACCTAAAAATTTGTGGGTTAACACACACAAAAAACTAGCAAAATCGCCTAATTTCTATTGCGTCACCAATAAAATGCTCCTGAACCCCTCTAAAGCGCCGTCAGGGCTACTGGAGTCGTTCCCTAGGTCGTTACGGATGATACAATGGAAGAATCCAAGAAAAGTTGACCCGAACCCCGGCACCTAAAAAATTCGAGGGTTAACATACACGAAAAACTGGCAAAATTGCCTAATTCCTATTGCGTCGCCAATAAAATGCTCCTAAACCCCTCTATAGCGTCGTCGGGGATACTGGAGTCGTACCCCAGGTCGTTACGGACGATAATATGGAAGAATCCAAGAAAATTCGACCCGGACCCCCGGCACCTAAAAAATCCGTGGGCTAACACACATGAAAAACTGTCAAAATTGCCTAATTCCTACTGCATCGCCAATAAAATGCTCCTAAGCCCCTCTAAAGCATCGTCGGGGCTACTATAATCGTTCCCCAGGTCGTTACGGACGCTACTAAGGAAAAATCCAAGAAAAGTTGACCCCGACCCCCTTTACCTAAAAATTCTGTGGGCTAACACACAAGAAATACTGGCAAAATTGCCTATTTCCTATTGCGTTGCCAATAAAATGCTCCTATACCCCTCTATAGCGCCGTCGGGGCTACTGGAGTTGTTCTTCAGGTCGTTACGGATGCTACTATGTAAGAATCCAAGAAAATTCGTCCCGTACCCCCGGCACCTAAAAAATCCATGGGCTAACACATACGAAAAACTAGCAAAATCGTCTAATTCCTACTGCGTCGCCAATAAAATGCTCCTAAGCCCCTCTAAAGCACCGCTGAGGCTACTATAGTCGTTCCCCAGGTCGTTACGGACACTACTATGGAAAAATCCAAGAAATTTTGACCTGGACCCCCGGTACCAAAAAAATATGTGGGCTAACAGACACGAAAAACTGGCAAAATCACCTAATTCCTATTGCGTAGCCAATAAAATGCTCCTAAACCCCTCTATAGCACCTCCGGGTCTACTGGAGTCATTCCCCAGGTCGTTACGGATGCTACTATGGAAGAAACCAAGAAAATTTGACACGGACCCCCGACACCTAAAATATCTGTGGGCTAACACACACAAAAAAGTGGCAAACTTGCTTAATTCCTGTTGTGCCACCAATAAAATGCTCCTAAACCCCTCTAAAGCGCCGCCGGGGCTACTGGAGTCGTTCCCAAGGTTGTTACGGACGCTACTATGGAAGAAATCAAGAAACTTTGACCCGGACCCCCGGCGCCTAAAAATTCTTTGGGCTAACACATACGAAAAACTAGCAAAATTGCCTAATTTCTAGTGTGTCGCCAATAAAATGCTCCTAAACCCCTCTATTGCTTCGCTGGGGCTACTGGAGTCGTTCCCCAGGTCGTTACAGATGCTACTATTGAAGAATACAAGAAAATACGACTCAAACCCCCGGCACCTAAAAAATCTGTGGGCTAACACACACGAAAAACTGGCAAAATCGCCTAATTCCTATTGCGTCACAAATAAAATGATCCTAAACCCCTCTAAAGCGCAGCCGGAGCTACTGGAGTGGTTCTCCTGGTCGTAACGAATGCTACTATGGAAGAAATCAAGAAACTTCGACCTGGAGTCGTTCCCCAGGTCGTTAAAATGCTAATTCCTATTGCATCGCCAATAAAATGCTTTTAAACCCCTCTATTGCACCGCCGGAGCTACTGGAGTCGTTCCCCAGGTCGTTATGGATGCTACTATAGAAGAAATCAAGAAAATTCGACCCAGACCCCCGGCACCTAAAAATTCGCGGGTTAACACACACGAAAAACTGGCAAAATTGCCTAATTCCTATTGTGTCGTCAATAAAATGCTCTTGAACCCCTCTAAAGCGCCGCTGGGGCTACTGGAGTCGTTCCTTAGGTCGTTACGGATTCTACAATGGAAGAATCCAAAAAAATTTAACCCGAACCCCCGGCACCTAAAAAATCTAAGGTTTAACACACACGAAAAACTGGCAAAATCGCCTAATGTCTATTGCATCGCCAATAAAATGCTCCTAAACCCCTCAATAGCACCGCCGGGGCTACTGGAGTCGTTCCCCAGGTAGTTACGGATTCTACAATGGAAGAATCCAAGAAAATTCGACCCGGACCCCCGGCACCTAAAAAATTCGTGGGCTAACACTCACGAAACACTGGCAAAATCGCCAAATTCCTACTGCATCGCCAATAAAATGCTCCTAAACCCCTCTATTGCACCACCGGGGCTACTTGAGTAGTTCCCCTGGTCGTTACGGACGCAACTATTGAAAAAATCAAGAAAAATCGACCCAGACCCCCAGCACCTAAAAATTTGTGGGGTAACACACACTAAAAACTAGGAAAATCGCCTAATTCCTATTGCGTCGCCAATAAAATGCTCCTGAACCCCTCTAAAGCACTTTCGAGGCTACACGAGTCGTTCCCCAGGTCGTTACGGGTGCTACTGTGGAAGAATTCAAGAAACTTTAACCCGGACCTCCTTCACCTAAAAGATCTGTGGGCTAACAGACAAGAACTATTGGCAAAATCGCCTAATTCCTATTGCGTCGCCAATAAAATGCTCCTAAACCCCTCTATAGAACTATCGGGGCTACCGAAGTCATTCCCCAGGTCGTTACAGATGCTACTATGGAAGAATACAAGAAAATTCGACTCATACCCCCAACACCTAAAAAATCTGTGGGCTAACACACACGAAAAACTGGCTAAATCGCCTAATTCTATTGCGTCGCAAATAAAATGATCCTCAAACCATCTAAAGCGCCGCCGGAGCTACAAGAGTCGTTCTCCAGGTCGTAACGGATGCTACTATGGAAGAAATCAAGAAGATTCGACCCGGACCCCCGGTACCTAACAATTCTGTGGGCTAACACACACGAAAAACTAGCAAAATTGCCTAATTCCTATTGCGTCGCCAATAAAATGCTCCTAAACCCCTCTATTGCACCACCGGGCCTACTGGAGTAGTTCCCCAAGTCCTTACGGACGCTACTATGGAAGAAATCAAGGAAAATCGACCCAGACCCCCAGCACCTAAAAATTTGTGGGTTAACACACACAAAAAACTAGCAAAATCGCCTAATTCCTATTGCGTCGCCAATAAAATGCTCCTGAATCCCTCTAAAGCGCTGTCGGGGCTACTGGAGTCGTTCCCTAGGTCGTTACGGATGCTACAATGGAAAAATCCAAGAATATTTGACCCGAACCCCTGGCACCTAAAAAATCCGAGGGTTAACACACACAAAAAACTGGCAAAATTGCCTAATTCCTATTGCGTCGCCAATAAAATTCTCCTAAACCCCTCTATAGCATTGTCGGGGCTATTGGAGTCGTTCCCCAGGTTGTTACGGATGCTACTATGGAAGAATTCAAGAAAATTCGACCCGGACCCCCGGCACCTAAAATATCCGTGGGATAACACACATGAAAAACTGTCAAAATCGCCTAATTCCTACTGCATCACCAATAAAATGCTCCTAAGCCCCTCTAAAGCGTCGCCGGGGCTACTATAGTCATTCTCCAGGTCGTTACGGATGCTACTAAGGAAAAATCCAAGAAAGGTTGGCTCCGACCCCTTTAACCTAAAAATTTTGTGGGCTAACACACAAGAAATACTGGTAAAATCGCCTATTTCCTATTGCGTCGCCAATAAAATGCTCCTAAACCCCTCTATAGCGCCGTCGGGGCTACTGGAGTCATTCTCCAGGTCGTTACGGACGCTACTATGGAAAAATCCAAGAAAATTTGACCCGGACCCCCGGCACCTAAAAAATCCGTGGGCTAACACACACGAAAAACTGGCAAAATCGCTTAATTCCTACTACATCGCCAATAAAACTCTCCTAAGCCCCTCTAAAGCGCCGCCGAGGCTACTGTAGTCGTTCCCCAGGTCATTACAGACACTACTATGGAAAAATCCAAGAAATTTTAACCCGGACCCCCGGCACCAAAAAAATATGTGGGCTAACACACACGAAAAACTGGCAAAATCCCCTAATTCCTATTGCGTCGCCAATAAAATGCTCCTAAACCCCTCTATAGCACCTCCGGGGCTACTAGAGTCATTCACCAGGTCGTTACGAATGCTACTATGGAAGAATCCAAGAAAATTTGACCCGGACCCCCGGCACCTAAAATATCTGTGGGCTAACACACACAAAAAAGTGGCAAAATTGCTTAATTTCTATTGTGCCACCAATAAAATGCTCCTAAACACCTCTAAAGCGCCGCCGGGGCTACTGGAGTCGTTCCCCAAGTTGTTACAGACGCTACTATGGAAAAATCCAAGAAACATTGACCCGGAACCCCAGCGCCTAAAAAATCTTTGGGCTAACACACATGAAAAACTGGCAAAATCCCCTAATTCCTATTGCACCGCCAATAAAATGCTCCTAAACCCCTCTATAGAACCATCGGGGCTACCGAAGTCATTCCCCAGGTCGTTACAGATGCTACTATGGAAGAATACAAGAAAATTCAACTCAGACCCCCAACACCTAAAAAATCTGTGGGCTAACGCACACGAAAAACTGGCAAAATCGCCTAATTCTATTGCGTCGCAAATAAAATGATCCTCAACCCATCTAAAGCGCCGCCGGAGCTACAAGAGTCGTTCTCCAGGTCGTAACGGACGCTACTATGGAAGAAATCAAGAAGATTCGACCCGGACCCCCGGTACCTAACAATTCTATGGGCTAACACACACGAAAAACTGGCAAAATTGCCTAATTCCTATTGCGTCGCCAATAAAATGCTCCTAAACCCCTCTGTTGCACCACCGGGCCTACTGGAGTAGTTCCCCAAGTCCTTACGGATGCTACTATGGAAGAAATCAAGGAAAACGACCCAGACCCCCAGCACCTAAAAATTTGTGGGTTAACACACACAAAAAACTAGCAAAATCGCCTAATTCCTATTGCGTCGCCAATAAAATGCTCCTGAACCCCTCTAAAGCGCAGTCGGGGCTACTGGAGTCGTTCCCTAGGTCGTTATGGATGCTACAATGGAAAAATCCAAGAAAATTTGACCCAAACCCCTGGAACCTAAAAAATCCGAGGGTTAACACACACGAAAAACTGGCAAAATCGCCTAATTCCTATTGCGTCGCCAATAAAATGCTCCTAATCCCCTCTATAGCATTGTCGGGGCTACTGGAGTCGTTCCCCAGGTTGTTACGGATGCTACTATGGAATAATTCAAGAAAATTCGACCCGGACCCCCGGCACCTAAAATATCCGTGGGCTAACACACATGAAAAACTCTCCAAATCGCGTAATTCCTACTGCATCACCAATAAAATGCTCCTAAGCCCCTCTAAAGCATCGCCGGGGCTACTATAGTCATTCTCCAGGTCGTTACGGATGCTACTAAGGAAAAATCCAAGAAAGGTTGGCTCCGACCCCTTTCACCTAAAAATTTTGTGGGCTAACACACAAGAAATACTGGCAAAATCGCCTATCTCCTATTGCGTCGCCAATAAAATGCTCCTAAACCCCTCTATAGCGCCGTCGGGGCTACTGGAGTCATTCTCCAGGTCGTTACGGACGCTACTATGGAAGAATCCAAGAAAATTTGACCCGGACCCCCGGCACCTAAAAAATCCGTGGGCTAACACACACGAAAAACTGGCAAATCGCTTAATTCCTACTACATCGCCAATAAAACTCTCCTAAGCACCTCTAAAGCGCCGCCGAGGCTACTGTAGTCGTTCCCCAGGTCATTACAGACACTACTATGGAAAAATCCAAGAAATTTTAACCCGGACCCCCGGCACAAAAAAAATATGTGGGCTAACACACAAGAAAAACTGGCAAAATCCCCTAATTCCTATTGCGTCGCCAATAAAATGTTCCTAAACCCCTCTATAGCACCTCCGGGGCTACTGGAGTCATTCCCCAGGTCGTTACGAACGCTACTATGGAAGAATCCAAGAAAATTTGACTCGGACCCCCGGCACCTAAAATATCTGTGGGCTAACACACACGAAAAAGTGGCAAAATTGCTTAATTCCTATTGTGCCGCCAATAAAATGTTCCTAAACAACTCTAAAGTGCCGCCGGGGCTACTGGAGTCGTTCCTCAGGTCGTTACGGATGCTACCCGAACCCCCTTCACCTAAAAAATCTGTGGGCTAACACACAAGAAATACAGGCAAAATCGCCTAATTCCTATTGCGTCGCTAATAAAATGCTCCTAAACCCCTCTATTGCACCGCCGGGGCTACTACAGTCGTTCCCCAGGTCGTTACAGACGCTACTATGGAAGAATACAAGAAAATTCGACTCGGACCCCCGGCACCTAAAAAATCCGTGGGCTAACACACACGAAAAACTGGCAAAATCGCCTAATTCTATTGCGTTGCAAATAAAATGATCCTAAACCCCTCTAAAGCACCGCCGGAGCTACTGGAGTCGTTCTCCTGGTCGTAACGGATGGCACTATGGAAGAAATCAAGAAACTTCGACACGGACCCCCGGTACCTAAAAATTCTGTGGGCTAACACACACGAAAAACTGGTAAAATTGCCTAATTTCTATTGCGTCGCCAATAAAATGCTCTTAAACCCCTCTATTGCACCGCCAAGGCTACTGGAGTCGTTCCCCAGGTCGTTACGGACGCTACTATAGAAGAAATCAAGAAAAATCGACCCAGACCCCCGGCACCTAAAAATTCGTGGGTTAACACACACGAAAAACTGGCAAAATTGCCTAATTTCTATTGCGTCGCCAATAAAATGCTCCTGAACCCCTCTAAAGCGCCGCTGGGGCTACTCGAGTCGTTCCTTAGGTCGTTATGGACTCTACAATGGAAGAATACAAGAAAATTTGACCCAAACCCCCGGCACCTAAAAAATCCGAGGGTTAACACACACGAAAAACTAGCAAAATCGCCTAATTTCTATTGCGTCGCCAATAAAATGCTCCTAAACCCCTCTATAGCACCGTCGGGGCTACTGGAGTCATTCCTTAGATTGTTACGGACGCTGCAATGGAAGAATCCAAGAAATTTCAACCCGGACCCCCGGCACCTAAAAACTACGTGGGCTAACACACACGAAAAACTGACAAAATCGCCTAATTCCAACTGCGTCGCCAATAAAATGCTTCTAAGCCCCTCAAAAGCATCGCCGAGGCTACTATAGTCATTCCCAGGTCGTTACGGACGCTACTAAGGAAAAATTCAAGAAACTTTGACTCGGACCCCCGGCACCTAAAAAATCAGTGGGCTAACACACACGAAAAACTTGCAAAATTGCCTAATTTCTATTGCGTCGCCAATAAAATGCTCCTAAACCCCTCTATTGCACCGCCGGGGCTACTTGAGTAGTTCCCAGGTCGTTACGGACATTACTATTGAAAAAATCAAGAAAAATCGACCCAGACCCCCAGCACCTAAAAATTTGTGGGTTAACACACACAAAAAACTAGCAAAATCACCTAATTACTATTGCGTCGCCAATAAAATGCTCCTGAACCCCTATAAAGCGCTGTCGGGGCTACAGGAGTCGTTCTCCAGGTCGTTACGGATGCTACTATGGAAGAATTCAAGAAAATTTAACCCGGACCTCCTTCACCTAAAAAATCCTTGGGCTAACAGATCAGAAATATTGGCAAAATCGCCTAATTCCTATTGCGTCGCCAATAAAATGCTCCTAAACCCCTCTATAGAACCATCAGGGCTACCGGAGTCGTTCCCCAGGTCGTTACAGATGCTAATATGGAATAATACAAGAAAATTCGACTCGGACCCCCAACACCTAAAAAATCCGTGGGCTAACACATACGAAAAACTGGCAAAATCGCCTAATTCTATTGCGTCGCAAATAAAATGATCATAAACCCCTCTAAAGCGCCGCTGGAGCTACTGGAGTCGTTCTCCAGGTCATAACGGACGCTACTATGAAAGAAATCAAGAAAATTCAACCCGGACCCTCGGTACCTTAAAATTTTGTGGGCTAACACACAAAAAAAACTGGCAAAATTGCCTAATTCCTATTGCGTCGCCAATAAAATGCTCCTAAACCCCTCTATTGCACCGCCGGGGCTACTGGTGTCATTCTCCAGGTCGTAACGGATGCTACAATGGAAGAAATCAAGAAAATTTGACCCGGACCCCCGATACCTAAAAATTCTGTGGGCTAACACACAAGAAAAACTGGCAAAATTGACTAATTCCTATTGCGTCACCATTAAAATGCTCCTAAACCCCTCTATTGCACCGCCGGGGCTACTATAGTAGTTCCCCAGGTCGTTACAGACGCTACTATTGAAAAAATCAAGAAAAATCGACCCAGACCCCCAGCATCTAAAAAATTGTGGGTTAACACACACAAAAAACTAGCAAAATCGCCTAATACCTATTGCGTCGCCAATAAAATGCTTCTGAACCCCTCTAAAGCGCTGTCGGGGCAACACGAGTCATTCCCCAGGTCGTTACGGATGCTACTATGGAAGAATTTAAGAAACTTTAACCCGGACCTCCTTCACCTAAAAAATCTGTGGGCTAACAGACAAGAAATATTGGCAAAATCGCCTAATTCCTGTTGCGTCGCCAATAAAATGCTCCTAAACCCCTCTATAGAACCATCGGGGCTACCGAAGTCATTCCCCAGGTCGTTACAGACTCTACTATGGAAGAATACAAGAAAATTTGACTCGGACCCCCAACACCTAAAAAATCCGTGGGCTAACACACACGAAAAACTGGCAAAATCGCCTAATTCTATTGCGTCGCAAATAAAATGATCCTAAACCATTCTAAAGCGCCGCCGGAGCTACTGGAGTCGTTATCTAGGTCGTAACGGACGCTACTATGGAAGAAATCAAGAAACTTTGACCCGGACCCCCAGTACCTAATAATTCTGTGGGTTAAAATACGAAAAACAAGCAAAATCGCCTAATTCCTATTGTATCACCAATAAAATGCTCCTAAACCCCTCTATTGCACCACCGGGCCTACTGGAGTAGTTCCTCAGGTCGTTACAGATGCTACTTTGGAAGAATTCAAGAAAATTTGACCCGGACCCCCGGCACCTAAAAAATCCGTGGGCTAACACACACGAAAAACTGGCAAAATCTCCTAATTCCTATTGTGTCGCCAATAAAATGCTCCTAAACCCCTCTATAGTACCATTGGGGCTATTGGAGTCGTTCTCCAGGTCGTTACGGATGCTACTATAGAAGAAATCAAGAAAATTCGACCCTCACCCCCGGCACCTAAAAAATTCGTAGACTAACACACACGAAAAACTTGCAAAATTGTTTAATTCCTATTGCGCCGCCAATAAAATGCTCCTATACCCCTCTAAAGCATCGCTGGGGCTACTGGAGTCGTTCCCCAGGTCGTTACGGACGCTACTATGGAAACATCCAAGAAAATATGACCCGAACCCCCGACACCTAAACATCTGTAGGCTAACACACACGAAAAACTAGAAAAATCCCCTAATTCCTATTGCGTCGCTAATAAAATGCTCCTAAACCCCTCTATAGCACCTCCGGAGCTACGAAAAATTGGCAAAATCGCCTAATTCCTACTGTGTCGCCAATAAAATGCTCCTAAGCCCCTCTAAAGCGCCGCCGGGGCTACTGTAGTCGTTCCCAGGTCGTTACGGACGCTACTATGGAAAAATCCAAGAAATTTTGACCAGGACCTCGGCACCTTAAAAATCTGTGGGCTAACACACACGAAAAACTGGCAAAATCCCCTAATTCCTATTGCGTCGCCAATAACATGCTCCACGTTGTTAAGGACGCTACTATGGAAGAAATCAAGAAAATTCGACCCGCACCCCCGGCACCTAAAAAATCCGTGGGCTAACACACACGAAAAACTGGCAAAATTGCCTAATTCCTATTGCATCGCCAATAAAATGCTCCAGAACCCTTCTAAAACGCCGCCGGGGCTACTGGAGTCGTTCCCTAGGTCATTACGGACGCTACTATGGAAGAATCCAAGAAATATTGACCCGAACCCCCAACACCTAAAAAATCTGAGGGTTAACACATACGAAAAACTAGCAAAATGGTCTAATTCCTATTGCGTCGCCAATAAAATGCTCCTAAACCCCTATATAGCATCGCCGGGGCTACTGGAGTCGTTCTCTAGGTCTTTACGGACGCTACTATTGAAGAATCCAAGAAAATTCGACCCGGACCCCCGGCACCTAAAAAATCCGTGGGCATATACACACGAAAAACTAGCAAAATCGCCTAATTCCTATAGCGTCGCCAATAAAATACACCTAAGCCCCTCTAAAGCGCCTCCGGGGCTACTATAGTCATTCCCCAGGTCGTTACGGACGCTACTGTGGAAAAATCCAAGAAAAGTTGACCCGGACCCTCAGCACCTAAAAAATCTGTGGGCTAACACACGAAAAACTGGCAAAATCCCCTAATTCCTATTGTGTCGCCAATAAAATGCTTCAAACCTCTCTATAGTGCCGCCGGGGCTACTGGAGTCTTTCCTCAGGTCGTTACGGATGCTACAATGGAAGAATGGAAGAACATTCGACCCCGACCCCCGGCACCTAAAATATTCGTGGGCTAACACACACGAAAAAGTGGCAAAATTACTTAATTCCTATTGCGCCGCCAATAAAATGCTCCTAAACCCCTCTAAAGCGCCGCCGGGGCTACTAGAGTTATTCCCCAGGTCGTTACAGATGCTACTATGGAAAAATCCAAGAAATTTTGACCCAAACCCCCAGCACTTAAAAAATCTGTAGGCTAACACACACGAAAAACTGGCAAAATACCCTAATTCCTATTGCGTCGCCAATAAAATGCTCCTAAACCCCTCTATAGCACCTCCGGGGCTACTGTAGTCATTCCCAGGTTATTATGGATGCTACTATGGAAGAATCCAAGAAAATTTGACTCCGACCCCCGACACCTAAAAAATCCGTGGGCAAACACATACGAAAAATTGGCAAAATCGCCTAATTCCTACTGCGTCGCCAATAAAATGCTCCTAAGCCCCTCTAAAGCGCCGCCGGGGCTACTGTAGTCATTCCCAGGTCATTACGGACGCTACTATGGAAAAATCCACGAAATTTTGACCAGGACCCCCGGCACCTTAAAAATCTGTGGGCTAACACACACGAAAAACTAGCAAAATCCCCTAATACCTATTACGTCGCCAATAAAATGCTCTAAAAACCCTTTAGAGCACCTCCGGGGCTACTGGAGTCTTTCCCCAGGTCGTTACGGATGCTACTATGGATGAATCCATGAAAATTTGACCCGAATCCCGGCACCTAAAAAATCTGTGAGTTAACAAATACGAAAAACTGCCAAAAATCGCCTAATTCCTATTGCGTCGCCAATTAAATGTTCCAAAATCCATCTATAGCACCGTCGATGCTACTGGAGTCGTTCCCCAGGTCGTTACAGACGCTACTATAGAAGAATCTAAGAAAATCAACCCAGACCCCCAACACCTAAAAAATCCATGGGTTAACACACACGAAAAACTGGCAAAATCGCCTAATTCCTATTGCGTCTCTAATAAAATGCTCCTATACCCCTATAAAGCACCGCCGGGGCTATTGGAGTCGTTTCCCAGGACGTTATGGATGCTACTATGGAAGAATCCAAGAAACTTTGTCCCGGACCCCCGCCACCTAAAACATCCATGGGCTAACACATACGAAAGAACTAGAAAAATCTCCTAATTACTATTGCGTTGCAAATAAAGTGCTCATAAACCCCTCTATAGCACCGTCTAGGCTACTAGAGTCGTTCTCCAGGTCGTTACGGATGCTACTATGGAAGAAATCAAGAAAATTTGACCCACACCCCCGGCACCTAAAAAATTTGTGGGCTAACACACACGAAAAGTTGGCAAAATCGCCTAATTCCTATTGCATCGCCAATAAAATGCTCCAGAACCCTTCTAAAGCACCGCCGGGGCTACTGGAGTCATTCCCTAGGTGGTTACAAACGCTACTATGGAAGAATCCAAGAAGTTTTAACCCGAACCCCCGGCACCTAAAAAATCCGAGGGTTAACACATACGAAAAACTGGCAAAATCGCCTAATTCCTATTGCGTCGCCAATAAAATGCTCCTAAACCCCTATATAGCATTGCCGGGGCTACTGGAGTCATTCCCCAAGTCGTTACAGACACTACTATGGAATAATCCAAGAAATTTTGACCCAAACCCCCAACACCTAAAAAATCCGAGGGTTAACACATACGAAAAACTAGCAAAATGGCCTAATTCCTATTGCGTCGCCAATAAAATGCTCCTAAACCCCTATATAGCATCGTCGGGGCTACTGGAGTCGTTCTCCAGGTCTTTACGGACGCTACTATTGAAGAATCCAAGAAAATTCGACCCGGACCCACGGCACCTAAAAAATCCGTGGGCATATACGCATGAAAAACTAGCAAAATCGCCTAATTCCTATAGCATCGCCAATAAAATACACCTAAGCCCCTCTAAAGCGCCGCCGGGGCTACTGTAGTCATTCTCCAGGTCGTTACGGACGCTACTATGGAAAAATCCAAGAAACGTTGACCCGGACCCTCAGCACCTAAAATATCTGTGGGCTAACACACGAAAAACTAGTAAAATCCCCTAATTCCTATTGTGTCGCCAATAAAATACACCTAAGCCCCTCTAAAGCGCCGCCGGGGCTACTATAGTAGTTCCCCAGGTCGTTACGGACGCTACTATTGAAAAAATCAAGAAAAATCGACCCAGACCCCCACCACCTAAAAATTTGTGGGTTAACACATACAAAAAACTAGCAAAATCGCCTAATTTCTATTGCATCGCCAAGAAAATGCTCCTGAACCCCTCTAAAGCGCTTTCGGGGCTACACGAATCGTTCCCCAGGTCGTTACGGATTCTACTATGGAAGAATTTAAGAAACTTTAACCCGGACCTCCTTCACCTAAAAAAATCTGTGTGCTAACAGACAAGAAATATCGGCAAAATCGTCTAATTTCTATTGCGTCGCCAATAAAATGCTCCTAAACCCCTCTATAGAACCATTGGGGCTACCAGAGTCATTCTCTAGGTCGTTACAGACGCTACTATGGAAGAATACAAGAAAATTCGACTCGGACCCCCAACACCTAAAAATCCGTGGGCTAACACACACAAAATATACTGGCAAAATCGCCTATTTTCTAATGCATTGCCAATAAAATGCTCCTAAACCCCTCTATAGCGCCGTCAGGGCTACAAGAGTCGTTCTCCAGGTCGTAACGGATGCTACTATGGAAGAAATCAAGAAAATTCAACCCGGACCCTCGATACCTAAAAATTCTGTGGGCTAACACACAAGAAAAACTGGCAAAATTGTCTAATTCCTATTGCGTCACCATTAAAATGCTCTTAAACCCCTCTATTGCACCGCCGGGGCTACTATATTAGTTCCCCAGGTCGTTATGGACGCTACTATTGATAAAAACAAGAAAAATCGACCAAGACCCCCAGCACCTAAAAATTTGTGGGTTAACACACACGAAAAAATGTCAAAATCGCCTAATTCCTACTGCGTCGCCAATAAAATGCTCCTGAACCCCTCTAAAGCACTGCCGGGGCTAATATAGTCATTCCCCAGGTCGTTACGGACACTACTATGGAAATATCCAAGAAATTTTGACCCGGACCCCCGGCACCAAAAAAATATGTGGGCTAACACACACGAAAAACTGGCACAATCCCCTGATTCCTATTGCGTCGCCTATAAAATGCTCCTCAACCCCTCTAAAGCGCCGTCGGGGCTACTGGAGTCGTTCCCTAGGTCGTTACGGATGCTAAAATAGAAGAATCCAAGAAACTTTGACCCGAACCCACGGCACCTAAAAAATTCGAGGGTTAACACACACGAAAAACTAGCAAAATCACCTAATTCCTATTGCGTCGCCAATAAAATGCTCCTAAACCCCTTTATAGCATCGTCGGGGCTACTGGAGTCGTTCCCCAGGTCGTTACGGACGCTACTATGGAAGAATTCAAGAAAATTCGACCCGGACCCCCGGCACCTAAAAAATCTGTGGGCTAACACACATGAAAAACTGTCAAAATCGCCTAATTCCTACTGCGTCGCTAATAAAATGCTCCTAAGCCCCTCTAAAGTGCCGCCGGGGCTACTATAGTCGTTCCCCAGGTCGTTACGGACACTACTAAGGAAAAATCCAAGAAACGTTGACCCCGACCCCCTTCACCTAAAAATTCTGTGGGCTAACACACAAAAAATATACTGGCAAAATCGCCTATTTCCTAATGCATTGCCAATAAAATGCTCCTAAACCCCTCTATAGCGTCGTCAGGGCTACAAGAGTCATTCTTCAGGTCATAACGGATGCTACTATGGAAGAAATCAAGAAAATTCAACCCGGACCCTCGATACCTAAAAATTCTATGGGCTAACACACAAGAAAAACTGGCAAAATTGTCTAATTCCTATTGCGTCACCATTAAAATGCTCTTAAACCCCTCTATTGCACCGCCGGGGCTACTATAGTAGTTCCCCAGGTCGTTATGGACGCTACTATTGATAAAAACAAGAAAAATCGACCAAGACCCCCAGCACCTAAAAATTTGTGGGTTAACACACACGAAAAAATGTCAAAATCGCCTAATTCCTACTGCGTCGCCAATAAAATGCTCCTGAACCCCTCTAAAGCGCTGCCGGGGCTAATATAGTCATTCCCCAGGTCGTTACGGACACTACTATGGAAATATCCAAGAAATTTTGACCCGGACCCCCGGCACCAAAAAAATATGTGGGCTAACACACACGAAAAACTGGCACAATCCCCTAATTCCTATTGCGTCACCTATAAAATGCTCCTCAACCCCTCTAAAGCGCCGTCGGGGCTACTGGAGTCGTTCCCTAGGTCGTTACGGATGCTAAAATAGAAGAATCCAAGAAACTTTGACCCGAACCCCCGGCACCTAAAAAATCCGAGGGTTAACACACACGAAAAACTAGCAAAATCACCTAATTCCTATTGCGTCGCCAATAAAATGCTCCTAAACCCCTTTATAGCATCGTCGGGGCTACTGGAGTCGTTCCCCAGGTCGTTACGGACGCTACTATGGAAGAATCCAAGAAAATTCGACCCGGACCCCCGGCACCTAAAAAATCTGTGGGCTAACACACATGAAAAACTGTCAAAATCGCCTAATTCCTACTGCGTCGCTAATAAAATGCTCCTAAGCCCCTCTAAAGTGCCGCCGGGGCTACTATAGTCGTTCCCCAGGTCGTTACGGACACTACTAAGGAAAAATCCAAGAAACGCTGACCCCGACCCCCTTCACCTAAAAATTCTGTGGGCTAACACACAAAAAATATACTGGCAAAATCGCCTATTTCCTAATGCATTGCCAATAAAATGCTCCTAAACCCCTCTATAGCGTCGTCAGGGCTACAAGAGTCATTCTTCAGGTCATAACGGATGCTACTATGGAAGAAATCAAGAAAATTCAACCCGGACCCTCGATACCCAAAAATTTTGTGGGCTAACACACAAGAAAAACTGGCAAAATTGTCTAATTCCTATTGCGTCACCATTAAAATGCTCTTAAACCCCTCTATTGCACCGCCGGGGCTACTATAGTAGTTCCCCAGGTCGTTATGGACGCTACTATTGAAAAAAACAAGAAAAATCGACCAAGACCCCCAGCACCTAAAAATTTGTGGGTTAACACAAATGAAAAAATGTCAAAATCGCCTAATTCCTACTGTGTCGCCAATAAAATGCTCCTGAACCCCTCTAAAGCGCTGCTGGGGCTACTATAGTCGTTCCCCAGGTCGTTACGGACACTACTATGGAAATATCCAAGAAATTTTGACCCGGACCCTCAGCACCAAAAAAATATGTGGGCTAACACACACGAAAAACTGGAATAATCCCCTAATTCCTATTGCGTCGCCAATAAAATGCTCCTAAACCCCTCTAAAGCGCCGTCGGGGCTACTGGAGTCGTTCCTTAGGTGGTTACGCATGCTAAAATGGAAGAATCCAAGAAAATTTGACCCGAACCCCCGGCACCTAAAAAATCCAAGGGTTAACACACACGAAAAACTAGCAAAATCGCCTAATTCCTATTGCGTCGCCAATAAAATGCTCCTAAACCTCTCTATAGCGTCGTCGGGGCTACTGGAGTCGTTCCCCAGGTCGTTACGGACGCTACTATGGAAGAATCCAAGAAAATTCGACCCGGACCCCCGGCACCTAAAAAATCAGTGGGATAACACACATGAAAAACTGTCAAAATCGCCTAATTCCTACTGCGTCGCCAATAAAATGCTCCTAAGCCCCTCTAAAGTGCCGCCGGGGCTACTATAGTCATTCCCCAGGTCGTTACGGATGCTACTAAGGAAAAATCCAAGAAATGTTGACCCCGACCCCCTTCACCTAAAAATTCTGTGGGCTAATACACAAAAAATACTGGCAAAATCGCCTATTTCCTATTGCGTCGCAAATAAAATGCTACTTAACCCCTCTATAGCGCCGTCGGGGCTACTAGAGTCGTTCTCTAGGTCATAACGGATGCTACAATGGAAGAAATCAAGAAAATTCGACCCGGACCCCTGATACCTAAAAATTCTGTGGGCTAACACACAAGAAAAACTGGCAAAATTGTCTAATTCCTATTGCATCGCCATTAAAATGCTCCTAAACCCCTCTATTGCACCGCCGGGGCTACTATAGTAGTTCCCCAGGTCGTTACGGACGCTACTATTGAAAAAATCAAGAAAAATCGACCCAAACCCCCAGCACCTAAAAATTTGTGGGTTAACACACACAAAAAACTAGCAAAATCGCCTAATTCCTATTGCGTCGCCAATAAAATGCTCCTGAACCCCTGTAAAGCGCTGTCGGGGCTACACGAGTCATTCCCTAGGTCGTTACGGATTCTACAATGGAAGAATTTAAGCAACTTTAACCCGGACCTCCTTCACCTAAAAAATCTGTGTGCTAACAGACAAGAAATATCGGCAAAATCGTCTAATTTCTATTGCGTCGCCAATAAAATGCTCCTAAACCCCTCTATAGAACCATCGGGGCTACCGGAGTCGTTCCCCAGGTCGTTACAGACGCTACTATGGAAGAATATAAGAAAATTCGACTCGGACCCCCAACACCTAAAAATCTGTTGGCTAACACACACAAAATATACTGGCAAAATCGCCTAATTCTATGGCGTCGCAAATAGAATGATCCTAAACCATTCTAAAGCGCCGCCGGAGCTACTGGAGTCATTATACAAGTCGAAACGGACACTACAATGGAAGAAATCAAGAAACTTCGACCCGGACCCCTGGTACCTAATAATTCTGTGGGCTAACACATACGAAAAACTAGCAAAATTGCCTAATTTCTATTGCGTCGCCAATAAAATGCTCCTAAACCCCTCTATTGCACCACCGGGGCTACAGGAGTCGTTCCCCAGGTCGTTACGGACGCTACTATGGAATAAATCAAGGAAAATTGACACAGACCCCCAGCACCTAAAAATTTGTGGGTTAACACACACACAAAAAACTAGCAAAATCGCCTAATTTCTATTGCGTCACCAATAAAATGCTCCTGAACCCCTCTAAAGCGCCGCCAGGGCTACTGGAGTCGTTCCCTAGGTCGTTACGGATGATAAAATGGAAGAATCCAAGAAAATTTGACCCGAACCCCGGCACCTAAAAAATTCGAGGGTTAACATACACGAAAAACTGGCAAAATTGCCTAATTCCTATTGCGTCGCTAATAAAATGCTCCTAAACCCCTCTATAGCATCGTCGGGGCTACTGGAGTCGTACCCCAGGTCGTTACGGATGCTACTATGGAAGAATCCAAGAAAATTCGACCCGGACCCCCGGCACCTAAAAAATCCGTGGGCTAACACACATGAAAAACTGTCAAAATTGCCTAATTCCTACTGCATCGCCAATAAAATGCTCCTAAGCCCCTCTAAAGCATCGTCGGGGCTACTATAATCGTTCCCCGGGTCGTTACGGATGCTACTAAGGAAAAATCCAAGAAAAGTTGACCCCGACCCCCTTTACCTAAAAATTTTGTGGGCTAATACACAAGAAATACTGGCAAAATTGCCTATTTCCTATTGCGTTGCCAATAAAATGCTCCTATACCCCTCTATAGCACCGTCGGGGCTACTGGAGTCATTCCCCAGGTCGTTACGGATGCTACTATGGAAGAATCCAAGAAAATTCGACCCGGACCCCCGGCACCTAAAAAATCCGTGGGCTAACACACATGAAAAACTGTCAAAATTGCCTAATTCCTACTGCATCGCCAATAAAATGCTCCTAAGCCCCTCTAAAGCATCGTCGGGGCTACTATAATCGTTCCCCGGGTCGTTACGGATGCTACTAAGGAAAAATCCAAGAAAAGTTGACCCCGACCCCCTTTACCTAAAAATTTTGTGGGCTAATACACAAGAAATACTGGCAAAATTGCCTAATTCCTACTGCGTCGCCAATAAAATGCACCTAAGCCCCTCTAAAGCGCCGCTGAGGCTACTATAGTCGTTCCCCAGGTCGTTACGGACACTACTATGGAAAAATCCAAGAAATTTTGACCTGGACCCCCGGCACCAAAGAAATATGTGGGCTAACACACACGAAAAGCTGGCAAAATCCCCTAATTCCTATTGCGTCGCCAATAAAATGCTCCTAAACCCCTCTATAGCACCTCCGGTTCTACTAGAGTCATTCCCCAGGTCATTACGGATGCTACAATGGAAGAATCCAAGAAAATTTGACACGGACCCCCGGCACCTAAAATATCCGTGGGCTAACACACACAAAAAAGTGGCAAACTTGCTTAATTCCTATTGTGCCACCAATAAAATGCTCCTAAACCCCTCTAAAGCGCCGCCGGGGCTACTGGAGTCGTTCCCAAGGTCGTTACAAATGCTATTATGGAAGAAATCAAGAAACTTTGACCCGGACCCCCGGCGCCTAAAAAATCTTTGGGCTAACACATACGAAAAACTAGCAAAATTGCCTAATTTCTAGTGTGTCGCCAATAAAATGCTCCTAAACCCCTCTATTGCTTCGCTAGGGCTACTGGAGTCGTTCCCCAGGTCATTACAGACGCTACTATTGAAGAATACAAGAAAATACGACTCAGACCCCCGGCACCTAAAAAATCTGTGGGCTAACACACACGAAAAACTGGCAAAATCGCCTAATTCCTATGGCGTCACAAATAAAATGATCCTAAACCCCTCTAAAGCGCAACCGGAGCTACTGGAGTCGTTCTCCTGGTCGTAACGAATGCTACTATGGAAGAAATCAAGAAACTTCGACCTGGACCCCCGGAACCTAAAAATTCTGTGGGCTAACACACACGAAAAACTGGTAAAATTGCCTAATTCCTATTGCATCGCCAATAAAATGCTTTTAAACCCCTCTATTGCACCGCCGGAGCTACTGGAGTCGTTCCCCAGGTCGTTATAGACGCTACTATAGAAGAAATCAAGAAAATTCGACCCAGACCCCCGGCACCTAAAAATTCGCGGGTTAACACACACGAAAAACTGGCAAAATTGCCTAATTCCTATTGTGTCGCCAATAAAATCCTCTTGAACCCCTCTAAAGCGCCGCCGGGCTACTAGAGTCGTTCCTTAGGTCGTTACGGATTCTACAATGGAAGAATCCAAAAAAATTTGACCCGAACCCCCAGCACCTAAAAAATCTGAGGTTTAACACACACGAAAAACTGGCAAAATCGCCTAATTTCTATTGCGTCGCAAATAAAATGCTCCTAAACCCCTCAATAGCGCCGCCGGGGCTACTAGAGTCGTTCCCTAGGTCGTTACGGATTCTACAATGGAAGAATCCAAGAAAATTCGACCCGGACCCCCGGCACCTAAAAAATCCATGGGCTAACACTCACGAAACACTGGCAAAATCGCCTAATTCCTACTGCGTCGCCAATAAAATGCTCCTAAACCCCTTTATTGCACCGCCGGGGCTACTTGAGTAGTTCCCCTGGTCGTTACGGACGCAACTATTGAAAAAATCAAGAAAAAACGACCCAGACCCCCAGCACCTAAAAATTTGTGGGGTAACACACACAAAAAACTAGGAAAATCGCCTAATTCCTATTGCGTCGCCAATAAAATGCTCCTGAACCCCTCTAAAGCACTTTCGAGGCTACACGAGTCGTTCCCCAGGTCGTTACGGGTGCTACTGTGGAAGAATTCAAGAAACTTTAACCCGGACCTCCTTCACCTAAAAGATCTGTGGGCTAACAGACAAGAACTATTGGCAAAATCGCCTAATTCCTATTGCGTCGCCAATAAAATGCTCCTAAACCCCTCTATAGAACCATCGGGGCTACCGAAGTCATTCCCCAGGTCGTTACAGATGCTACTATGGAAGAATACAAGAAAATTCGACTCAGACCCCCAACACCTAAAAAATCTATGGGCTAACACACACGAAAAACTGGCAAAATCTCCTAATTCTATTGCGTCGCAAATAAAATGATCCTAAACCCCTCTAAAGCACCGCCGGAGCTACAAGAGTCCTTCTCCATGTCGTAACGGACGCTACTATGGAAGAAATCAAGAAGATTCGACCCGGACCCCCGGTACCTAACAATTCTGTGGGCTAACACACACGAAAAACTGGCAAAATTGCCTAATTCCTATTGCGTCGCCAATAAAATGCTCCTAAACCCCTCTATTGCACTACCGGGCCTACTGGAGTGGTTCCCCAAGTCCTTACGGATGCTACTATGGAAGAAATCAAGGAAAATCGACCCAGACCCCCAGCACCTAAAAATTTGTGGGTTAACACACACAAAAAACTAGCAAAATCGCCTAATTCCTATTGCGTCGCCAATAAAATGCTCCTGAACCCCTCTAAAGCGCCGTCGGGGCTACTGGAGTCGTTCCCTAGGTCGTTACAGATGCTACAATGGAAAAATCCAAGACAATTTGACCCGAACCCCTGGCACCTAAAAAATCCGAGGGTTAACACACACGAAAAACTAGCAAAATCGCCTAATTCCTATTGCATCGCCAATAAAATGCTCCTAAACCCCTCTATAGCATTGTCGGGGCTACTGGAGTCGTTCCCCAGGTTGTTACGGATGCTACTATGGATGAATCCAAGAAAATTCGACCCGGACCTCCGGCACCTAAAATATCCGTGGGCTAACACACATGAAAAACTGTCAAAATCGCCTAATTCCTACTGCATCACCAATAAAATGCTCCTAAGCCCCTCTAAAGCGCCGCCGGGGCTACTATAGTCATTCTCCAGGTCGTTACGGATGCTACTAAGGAAAAATCCAAGAAAGGTTGGCTCCGACCCCTTTCACCTAAAATTTTGTGGGCTAACACACAAGAAATACTGGCAAAATCGCCTATTTCCTATTGCGTCGCCAATAAAATGCTCCTAAACCCCTCTATAGCGCCGTCGGGGCTACTGGAGTCATTCTCCAGGTCGTTACGGATGCTACTATTGAAGAAGCCAAGAAAATTTGACCCGGACCCCCGGCACCTAAAAAATCCGTGGGCTAACACACACGAAAAACTGGCAAAATCGCCTAATTCCTACTGCGTCGCCAATAAAACTCTCCTAAGCCCCTCTAAAGCGCCGCCGAGGCTAATGTAGTCGTTCCCCAGGTCATTACAGACACTACTATGGAAAAATCCAAGAAATTTTAACCCGGACCCCCGGCACCAAAAAAATATGTGGGCTAACACACACAAAAAACTGGCAAAATCCCCTAATTCCTATTGCGTCGCAAATAAAATGCTCCTAAACCCCTCTATAGCACCTCCGGGGCTACTGGAGTCATTCCCCAGGTCGTTACGAATGCTACTATGGAAGAATTCAAGAAACTTTAACCCGGACCTCCTTCACCTAAAAAATCTGTGGGCTAACAGACAAGAACTATTGGCAAAATCGCCTAATTCCTATTGCGTCGCCAATAAAATGCTCCTAAACCCCTCTATAGAACCATCAGGGCTACCGAAGTCATTCCCTAGGTCGTTACAGATGCTACTATGGAAGAATACAAGAAAATTCGACTCAGACCCCCAACACCTAAAAAATCTGTGGGCTAACACACACGAAAAACTGGCAAAATCGCCTAATTCTATTGCGTCGCAAATAAAATGATCCTAAACCCCTCTAAAGCACCGCCGGAGCTACAAGAGTCCTTCTCCATGTCGTAACGGACGCTACTATTGAAGAAATCAAGAAGATTCGACCCGGACCCCCGGTACCTAACAATTCTGTGGGCTAACACACACGAAAAACTGGCAAAATTGCCTAATTCCTATTGCGTCGCCAATAAAATGCTCCTAAACCCCTCTATTGCACCACCGGGCCTACTGGAGTGGTTCCCCAAGTCCTTACGGATGCTACTATGGAAGAAATCAAGGAAAATCGACCCAGACCCCCAGCACCTAAAAATTTGTGGGTTAACACACACAAAAAACTAGCAAAATCGCCTAATTCCTATTGCGTCGCCAATAAAATGCTCCTGAACCCCTCTAAAGCGCCGTCGGGGCTACTGGAGTCGTTCCCTAGGTCGTTACAGATGCTACAATGGAAAAATCCAAGACAATTTGACCCGAACCCCTGGCACCTAAAAAATCCGAGGGTTAACACACACGAAAAACTAGCAAAATCGCCTAATTCCTATTGCGTCGCCAATAAAATGCTCCTAAACCCCTCTATAGCATTGTCGGGGCTACTGGAGTCGTTCCCCAGGTTGTTACGGATGCTACTATGGATGAATCCAAGAAAATTCGACCCGGACCTCCGGCACCTAAAATATCCGTGGGCTAACACACATGAAAAACTGTCAAAATCGCCTAATTCCTACTGCATCACCAATAAAATGCTCCTAAGCCCCTCTAAAGCGCCGCCGGGGCTACTATAGTCATTCTCCAGGTCGTTACGGATGCTACTAAGGAAAAATCCAAGAAAGGTTGGCTCCGACCCCTTTCACCTAAAATTTTGTGGGCTAACACACAAGAAATACTGGCAAAATCGCCTATTTCCTATTGCGTCGCCAATAAAATGCTCCTAAACCCCTCTATAGCGCCGTCGGGGCTACTGGAGTCATTCTCCAGGTCGTTACGGATGCTACTATTGAAGAAGCCAAGAAAATTTGACCCGGACCCCCGGCACCTAAAAAATCCGTGGGCTAACACACACGAAAAACTGGCAAAATCGCCTAATTCCTACTGCGTCGCCAATAAAACTCTCCTAAGCCCCTCTAAAGCGCCGCCGAGGCTACTGTAGTCGTTCCCCAGGTCATTACATACACTACTATGGAAAAATCCAAGAAATTTTAACCCGGACCCCCGGCACCAAAAAAATATGTGGGCTAACACACACAAAAAACTGGCAAAATCCCCTAATTCCTATTGCGTCGCAAATAAAATGCTCCTAAACCCCTCTATAGCACCTCCGGGGCTACTGGAGTCATTCCCCAGGTCGTTACGAATGCTACTATGGAAGAATCCAAAAAAATTTGACCCGGACCCCCGGCACCTAAAATATCTGTGGGCTAACACACATAAAAAAGTGGCAAAATTGCTTAATTCCTATTGTGCCACCAATAAAATGCTCCTAAACACCTCTAAAGCGCCGCCGGGGCTACTGGAGTCGTCCCCCAAGTCGTTATAGACGCTAGTATGGAAAAATCCAAGAAACATTGACCCGGAACCCCGGCGCCTAAAAAATCTTTGGGCTAACACACACAAAAAACTGGCAAAATCCCCTAATTCCTATTGCACCGCCAATAAAATGCCCCTAAACCCCTCTATAGCACCTCCGGGGCTACTGGAGTCATTCCCCTGGTCGTTACAGACGCTACGATGAAAGAATCCAAGAAAATTTGACCCGGACCCCTGGCACCTAAAATATCCGTGGGATAACACATACGAAAAAGTGGCAAAATTGCTTAATTCCTATTGTGCCGCCAATAAAATGTTCCTAAACACCTCTAAAGCGCCGCCGGGGCTACTGGAGTCGTCCCCCAAGTCGTTATAGACGCTAGTATGGAAAAATCCAAGAAACATTGACCCGGAACCCCGGCGCCTAAAAAATCTTTGGGCTAACACACACAAAAAACTGGCAAAATCCCCTAATTCCTATTGCACCGCCAATAAAATGCCCCTAAACCCCTCTATAGCACCTCCGGGGCTACTGGAGTCATTCCCCTGGTCGTTACGGACGCTACGATGAAAGAATCCAAGAAAATTTGACCCGGACCCCCGGCACCTAAAATATCCGTGGGATAACACATACGAAAAAGTGGCAAAATTGCTTAATTCCTATTGTGCCGCCAATAAAATGTTCCTAAACAACTCTAAAGTGCCGCCGGGGCTACTGGAGTCGTTCCTCAGGTCGTTACGGATGCTACCCGGACCCCCTTCACCTAAAAAATCTGTGGGCTAACACACAAGAAATACAGGCAAAATCACCTAATTCCTATTGCGTCGCTAATAAAATGCTCCTAAACCCCTCTATTGCACCGTCGGGGCTATTGGAGTCGTTCCCCAGGTTGTTAAAGACGCTACTATGGAAGAATACAAGAAAATTCGACTCGGACCCCCGGCACCTAAAAATTCCGTGGGCTAACACACACGAAAAACTGGCAAAATCGCCTAATTCCTATTGCGTCACAAATAAAATGATCCTAAACCCCTTTAAAGCACCACCGGAGCTACTGGAGTCGTTCTCCTGGTCGTAACGGATGGCACTATTGAAGAAATCAAGAAACTTCGACACGGACCCCCGGTACCTAAAAATTCTGTGGGCTAACACACAAAAAACTGGTAAAATTGCCTAATTCCTATTGCGTCGCCAATAAAATGCTCTTGAACCCCTCTATTGCACCGCCAAGGCTACTGGAGTCGTTCCCCAGGTCGTTACGGATGCTACTATAGAAGAAATCAAGAAAATTCAACCCAGACCCCCGGCACCTAAAAATTCGTCGGTTAACACACACGAAAAACTGGCAAAATTGCCTAATTCCTATTGCATCGCCAATAAAATGCTCTTGAACCCCTCTAAAGCGCCGCTGGGGCTACTCGAGTCGTTCCTTAGTTCGTTACGGACTCTACAATGGAAGAATCCAAGAAAATTTGACCCAAACCCCCAGCACCTAAAAAATCCGAGGGTTAACACACACGAAAAACTAGCAAAATCGCCTAATTCCTATTGCGTCGCCAATAAAATGCTCTTAAACCCCTCTATAGCACCGTCGGGGCTACTGGAATCGTTCCTTAGGTCGTTACGGACGCTGCAATGGAAGAATCCAAGAAATTTCAACTCGGACCCCCCGCACCTAAAAACTCCGTGGGCTAACACACACGAAAAACTGACAAAATCGCCTAATTCAAACTGCGTCGCCAATAAAATGCTTCTAAGCCCCTCAAAAGCACCGCCGATGCTACTATAGTCATTCCCAGGTCGTTACGGACGCTACTAAGGAAAAATTCAAGAAACTTTGACTCGGATCCCCGGCACCTAAAAAATCAGTGGGCTAACACACACAAAAAACTTGCAAAATTGCCTAATTTCTATTGCGTCGCCAATAAAATGCTCCTAAACCCCTCTATTGCACCGCCGGGGTTACTTGAGTAGTTCCCCAGGTCGTTACGGACATTACTATTGAAAAAATCAAGAAACATCGACCCAGACCCCCAGCACCTAAAAATGTGTGGGTTAACGCACACAAAAAACTAGCAAAATCGCCTAATTCCTATTGCGTCGCCAATAAAATGCTCCTGAACCCCTATAAAGCGCTGTTGGGGCTACAGGAGTCGTTCTCCAGGTCGTTACGGATGCTATTATGGAAGAATTCAAGAAAATTTAACCCGTACCTCCTTCACCTAAAAAATCTGTGGGCTAACAGATCAGAAATATTGGCAAAATCGCCTAATTCCTATTGCGTCGCCAATAAAATGCTCCTAAACCCCTCTATAGAACCATCAGGGCTACCGGAGTCGTTCCCCAGGTCGTTACAGATGCTACTATGGAAGAATATAAGAAAATTCGACTCGGACCCCCAACACCTAAAAAATCCGTGGGCTAACACATACGAAAAACTGGCAAAATCGCCTAATTCTATTGCGTCGCAAATAAAATGATCATAAACCCCTCTAAAGCGCCGCTGGAGCTACTGGAGTCGTTCTCCAGGTCGTAACGGACGCTATTATGAAAGAAATCAAGAAAATTCAACCCGGACCCCCGGTACCTTAAAATTCTGTGGGCTAACACACACAAAAAACTGGCAAAATTGCCTAATTCCTATTGCGTCGCCAATAAAATGCTCCTAAACCCCTCTATTGCACCGCCGGGGCTACTGGTGTCATTCTACAGGTCGTAACGGATGCTACAATGGAAGAAATTAAGAAAATTTGACCCGGACCCCCGATACCTAAAAATTCTGTGGGCTAACACACAAGAAAAACTGGCAAAATTGTCTAATTCTATTGCGTCGCCATTAAAATGCTCCTAAACCCCTCTATTGCACCGCCGGGGCTACTATAGTAGTTCCCCAGGTCGTTACGGACGCTACTATTGAAAAAATCAAGAAAAATCGACCCAGACCTCCAGCACCTAAAAAATTGTGGGTTAACACACACAAAAAACTAGCAAAATTGCCTAATACCTATTGCGTCGCCAATAAAATGCTCCTGAACCCCTCTAAAGCGCTGTCGGGGCAACACGAGTCGTTCCCCAGGTCGTTACGGATCCTACAATGGAAGAATTTAAGAAACTTTAACCCGGACCTCCTTGACCTAAAAAATCTGTGGGCTAACAGACAAGAAATATTGGCAAAATAGCCTAATTCCTATTGCGTCGCCAATAAAATGCTCCTAAACCCCTCTATAGAACTATCGGGGCTACCGAAGTCGTTCCCCAGGTCGTTACAGACTCCACTATGGAAGAATACAAGAAAATTCGACTCGGACCCCCAACACCTAAAAATCTGTGGGCTAACACACATGAAAAACTGGCAAAATCACCTAATTCTATTGCGTCGCAAATAAAATGATCCTAAACCATTCTAAAGCGCCTCCGGAGCTACTGGAGTCGTTATCCAAGTCGTAACGGACTCTACTATGGAAGAAATCAAGAAACTTTGACCCGGACCCCCAGTACCTAATAATTCTGTGGGCTAACACACACGAAAAACTAGCAAAATTGCCTAATTTCTATTGCGTCGCCAATAAAATGCTCCTAAACCCCTCTATTGCACCGCCGGGGCTACTGGAGTCGTTCCCCAGGTTGTTACGGACGCTACTATGGAAGAAATCAAGAAAAATCGACCCAGACCCCAGCACCTTAAAATTTGTGGGTTAACACACACAAAAAATTAGCAAAATCGCCTAATTTCTATTGCATCACCATTAAAATGCTCCTGAACCCCTCTAAAGCGCCCCCGGGGCTACTGGAGTCGTTTCCTAGGTCGTTACGGATGCTACAATGGAAGAATCCAAGAAATTTTGACCTGAACCCCTGGCACCTAAAAAATCTGAGGGTTAACACACATGAAAAACTAGCAAAATCGCCTAATTCCTATTGCGTCGCCAATTAAATGCTCCTAAACCCCTCTATAGCTTCGTCGGGGCTACTGGAGTCGTACCCCAGGTCGTTACGGACGCTACTATGGAAGAATCCAAGAAAATTCGATTTGGACCCCCGGCACCTAAAATATTCGTGAGCTAACACATATGAAAAACTGTCAAAATCGCCTAATTCCTACTGCGTCGCCAATAAAATACTCCTAAGCCCCTCTAAAGCACCGCCGGGGCTACTATAATCGTTCCCCAGGTCGTTACGGACGCTACTAAGGAAAAATCCAAGAAAGGTTGACCCCGACCCCCTTCACCTGAAAGTTCTGTGGGATAACACACAAGAAATACTGGCAAAATTGCCTATTTCCTATTGCGTCGCTAATAAAATGCTCCTAAACCCCTTTATAGCACCGTTGGGGCTACTGGAGTCGTTCTCCATGTCGTAACGGATGCTATTATGGGTGAAATTAAGAAAATTCGACCCGGACCCCCGATACCTAAAATATCCGTGGGCTAACACACACGAAAAAGTGGCAAAATTGCCTAATTCCAATTTTGTCTCCAATAAAATGCTCTTATACCCCTCTAAAGCGCCGTCGGGGCTACTGGAGTCGTTCCCCAGGTCGTTACAGACGCTACTATGGACGAATCCAAGAAAATTTGACCCGAACCCCTGGAACCTAACAAATCCGTGGGTTAACACACATGAAAAACTGGCAAAATCGCCTAATTCCTATTGCGTAGCCAATAAAATGCTCCTAAATCCGTCTATAGTGCCGCCGGGGCTACTGGAGTCATTCCCCAGGTCGTAACGGACGCTACTATGGAAGAATCCAAGAAACTTTGACCCGGACCCCCGGCAACTAAAATATCTGTGGGCAAACACACATAAAAAAGTGGTAAAATTGCTTAATTCCTATTGCGCCGTCAATAAAATGCTCCTAAACCTCTCTAAAGTGCCACCGGGGCTACTGGAGTTGTTTCTCAGGTCGTTACGGACGCTACAATGGAAATATCCAAGAAATTTTGACCCGAACCCCCGGCACCTAAAAAACCTGTGGGCTAACACACACGAAAAACTGGCAAAATCACCTAATTCCTATTGCGTCGCCAATAAAATGCTACTAAACCCCTCTATAGCACCTCCGGGGCTAGTGGAGTCATTCCCCAGGTCGTTAAGGACGCTACTATTGAAGAATCTAGGAAAATTTGATCTAGACCCCCGGCACCTAAAATATCTGTGGGCTAACACACACAAAAAAGTGGCAAAATTGCTTAATTACTATTGCGCCGCCAATATAATGCTCCTACACACCTCTAAAGCACCGCCAGTGCTACCGGAGTCGTTCTCCAGGTCGTAACGGACGCTATTATGGAAGAAATCAAGAAAAATCAACCCAGACCCCCGGTACCTAGAAATTCTATCGGCTAACACACACGAAAAACAAGCAAAATTGCTTAATACCTATTGCGTCGCTAATAAAATGCTCCTAAACCCCTCTATTGCACTGCCGGGGCTACTGGAGTCGTTCCCCAGGTCATTACTGATGCTACTACGGAAGAAATCAAGAAAATTCGACCCAGACCCCTAGCACCTAAAAATTCAGTGGGCTAACACATACGAAAAATTGGCAAAATCGCCTAATTCCCATTATGTCGACAATAAAATGCTCCTAAACCACTCTATAGCACCGTCGGGGCTACTAGAGTCTTTCCCCAGGCCGTCACGGACACTACTATGGAATAATCCAAGAAAATTCGACACGGACCCTCGGCACGTAAAATATCCGTGGGCTAACACACACGAAAAAGTGGCAAAATTGCCTAATTCCTATTGTGTCTCTAATAAAATGGTCCTATACCCCTCTAAAGCGCCGCCGGGTCTACTGTAGTCATTCCCCAGGTCGTTACGGACGCTACTATGGAAGAATCCAAGAAAATTTGACCCGAACCTCCGGCACCTAAAAAATCTGTGGGTTAAAACACGAAAAACAAGCAAAATCGCCTAATTCCTATTGCGTCACCAATAAAATGCTCCTAAATCCCACTATAGCACCGCCGGGGGTACTAAAGTCGTTCCTCAGGTCGTTACGGACGCTACTATGGAAGAATTCAAGAAAATTTGACTCGGACCCCCGGCACCTAAAAAATCCGTGGGCTAACACATACGAAAAACTGGCAAAATCTCCTAATTCCTCTTGTGTCGCAAATAAAATGCTCCTAAACCCCTCTATAGTACCATCGGGGCTATTGGAGTCGTTCTCCAGGTCGTTACGGATGCTACTATAGAAGAAATCAAGAAAATTCGACCCTCACCCCCGGCACCTAAAAAATTCGTGGACTAACACACATGAAAAACTTGCAAAATTGCTTAATTCCTATTGCGCCGCCAATAAAATGCTCCTATACCCCTCTAAAGCGTCGCTGGGGCTACTGGAGTCGTTCCCCAGGTCGTTACGGACGCTACTATGGAAAAATCTAAGAAAATATGACCCGGACCCCCGACACCTAAACATCTATAGGCTAACACACACGAAAAACTAGAAAAATCCCCTAATTCCTATTGCGTCGCTAATAAAATGTTCCTAAACCCCTCTATAGATCCTCCAGGGCTACGAAAAATTGGCAAAATCGCCTAATTCCTACTGCATCGCCAATAAAAATGCTCCTAAGCCCCTCTAAAGCGCCGCCGGGGCTACTGTAGTCATTCCCAGGTCGTTACGGACGCTACTATGGAAAAATCCAAGAAATTTTGACCAGGACCCCGGCACCTTAAAAATCTGTGGGCTAACACACACGAAAAACTGGCAAAATCCCCTAATTCCTATTGCGTCGCCAATAACATGCTCCAGGTCGTTAAGGACGCTACTATGGAAAAAATCAAGAAAATTCGACCCGCACCCCCGACACCTAAAAAATCCGTGGGCTAACACACACGAAAAACTGGCAAAATTGCCTAATTCCTATTGCATCGCCAATAAAATGCTCCAGAACCCTTCTAAAGCGCCGCCGGGGCTACTGGAGTCGTTCCCTAGGTCGTTACGGATGCTACTATGGAAGAATCCAAGAAAACTTGACCCGAACCCCCGACACCTAAAAATTCCGAGGGTTAACACATACGAAAAACTAGCAAAATGGTCTAATTCCTATTGCGTCGCCAATAAAATACTCCTAAACCCCTATATAGCATCGCCGAGGCTACTGGAGTCGTTCTCCAGGTCTTTACGGACGCTACTATTGAAGAATCCAAGAAAATTCGACCCGAACCCCCGGCACCTAAAAAATCCGTGGGCATATACACACGAAAAACTAGCAAAATCGCCTAATTCCTATAGCATCGCCAATAAAATACACCTAAGCCCTTCTAAAGCGCCGCCGGGGCTACTGTAGTCATTCCCCAGGTCGTTACGGACGCTACTATGGAAAACTCCAAGAAAAGTTGACCCAGACCCTCAGCACCTAAAAAATCTGTGGGCTAACACACGAAAAACTGGCAAAATCCCCTAATTCCTATTGTGTCGCCAATAAAATGCTTCAAACCTCTCTATAGTGCCGCCGGGGCTACTGGAGTCTTTCCCCAGGTCGTTACAGATGCTACAATGGAGGAATGGAAGAACATTCGACCCCGACCCCCGGCACCTAAAATATCCGTAGGCTAGCACACACGAAAAAGTGGCAAAATTGCTTAATTTCTATTGCACCGCCAATAAAATGCTCCTAAACCCCTCTAAAGTGCCGCCGGGGCTACTGGAGTTATTCCCCAGGTCGTTACTGATGCTACTATGGAAAAATCCAAGAAATTTTGACCCAAACCCCCAGCACTTAAAAAATTTGGAGGCTAACACACACGAAAAACTGGCAAAATACCCTAATTCCTATTGCGTCGCCAATAAAATGCTCCTAAACCCCTCTATAGAACCTCCGGGGCTACTGTAGTCGTTCCCAGGTCATTACGGATGCTACTATGGAAGAATCCAAGAAAATTTGACTCGGACCCCCGGCACCTAAAAAATCCGTGGGCAAACACATACGAAAAACTGGCAAAATCGCCTAATTCCTACTGCGTCGCCAATAAAATGCTCCTAAGCCCGTCTAAAGCGCCGCTAGGGCTACTGTAGTCGTTCCCAGGTCATTACGGACGCTACTATGGAAAAATCCAAGAAATTTTGACCAGGACCCCCGGCACCTTAAAAATCTGTGGGCTAACACACACGAAAAACTAGCAAAATCCCCTAATACCTATTGCGTTGCCAATAAAATGCTCTAAAACCCCTCTAGAGCACCTCCGGGGCTACTGGAGTCTTTCCCCAGGTCGTTACGGATGCTACTATGGATGAATCCATGAAAATTTGACCCGAATCCCGGCACCTAAAAAATCTGTGAGTTAACAAATACGAAAAACTGGCAAAATCGCCTAATTCCTATTGCGTCGCCAATTAAATGTTCCAAAATCCATCTATAGCACCGTCGGTGCTACTGGAGTCGTTCCCCAGGTCGTTACGGACGCTACTATAGAAGAATCTAAGAAAATCAACCCAGACCCCCAACACCTAAAAAATCCATGGGTTAACACACACGAAAAACTTGCAAAATCGCTTAATTCCTATTGCGTCTCTAATAAAATGCTCCTATACCCCTATAAAGCACCGCCGGGGCTATTGGAGTCGTTTCCCAGGACGTTATGGACGCTACTATGGAAGAATCCAAGAAACTTTGTCCCGGACCCCCACCACCTAAAACATCCATGGGCTAACACATACGAAAGAACTAGAAAAATCTCCTAATTACTATTTCGTCGCCAATAAAGTGCTCATAAACCCCTCTATAGCACCGTCTGGGCTACTAGAGTCGTTCTCCAGGTCGTTACGGACGCTACTATTGAAGAAATCAAGAAAATTTGACCCACACCCCCGACACCTAAAAAATCTGTGGGCTAACACACACGAAAAACTGGCAAAATTGCCTAATTCCTATTACATCGCCAATAAAATGCTCCAGAACCCTTCTAAAGCACTGTCGGGGCTACTGGAGTCGTTCCCTAGGTCGTTACAAACGCTACTATGGAAGAATCCAAGAAGTTTTGACCCGAACCCCCGGCACCTAAAAAATCCGAGGGTTAACACATACGAAAAACTGGCAAAATCGCCTAATTCCTATTGCGTCGCCAATAAAATGCTCCTAAACCCCTATATAGCATTGCCGGGGCTACTGGAGTCATTCCCCAGGTCGTTACGGACGCTACTATGAAATAATCCAAGAAAATTTGACCCGAACCCCCGACACCTAAAAAATCCGAGTGTTAACACATACGAAAAACTAGCAAAATGGCCTAATTCCTATTGCGTCGCCAATAATATGCTCCTAAACCCCTATATAGCATCGTCGGGGCTACTGGAGTCGTTCTCCAGGTCTTTACGGACGCTACTATTGAAGAATCCAAGAAAATTCGACCCGGACCCACGGCACCTAAAATATCCGTGGGCATATACGCATGAAAAACTAGCAAAATCGCCTAATTCCTATAGCGTCGCCAATAAAATACACCTAAGCCCCTCTAAAGCGCCGCCGGGGCTACTGTAGTCATTCCCAGGTCGTTACGGATGCTACTATGGAAAAATCCAAGAAAGGTTGACCCAGACCCTCAGCACCTAAAATATCTGTGGGCTAACACACGAAAAACTGGCAAAATCCCCTAATTCCTATTGTGTCGCCAATAAAATGCTTCTAAACCTCTCTATAGTGCCGCCGGGGTTACTGGAGTCTTTCCCCAGGTCGTTACAGATGCTACAATGGAAGAATGGAAGAAAATTCGATCCCGACCCCCGGCACCTAAAATATCCGTGGGCTAACACACATGAAAAAGTGGCAAAATTGCTTAATTCCTATTGCGCCACCAATAAAATGCTCCTAACCCCTCTAAAGCACCGCCGGGGCTACTAGAGTTGTTCCCCAGGTCGTTACAGATGCTACTATGGAAAAATCCAACACACACGAAAAACTGGCAAACCCCCCTAATTCCTATTGCATCGGTAATAAAATGCTCCTAAACCCCTCTATAGCACCTCCGGGGCTACTGTAGTCGTTTCCAGGTCGTTACGGATGCTACTATGGAAGAATACAAGAAAATTTGACCCAGACCCCCGACACCTAAAAAATCCGTGGGCAAACACACATGAAAAATTGGCAAAATCGCCTAATTCCTACTGCGTCGCCAATAAAATGCTCCTAAGCCCCTCTAAAGCGCCGCCGGGGCTACTGTAGTCGTTCCCAGGTCGTTACAGACGCTACTATGGAAAAATCCAAGAAATTTTGACCAGGACCCCGGCACCTTAAAAATCTGTGGGTTAACACATACGAAAAACTGGCAAAATTGCCTAATTCCTATTGTGCCGCCAATAAAATGCTCCTAAACCCCTCTAAACCGCCGACGGGGCAACTAGAGTCATTCCTCAGGTAGTTACGGATGCTACTGTGGAAGAATTCAAGACAATATGACCCGGACCCCCTTCACCTAAAAATTCTGTGGGTTAACACACAAGAAATAGTGGTAAAATCGCCTAATTCTTATTGCGTCGCCAATAAAATGCTCCTAAACCCCTCTATTGCACCGCCGGGGATACTAGAGTCGTTCCCAAGGTCGTTACAGACGCTACTATGGAAGAATACAAGAAAATTCGACTCGAAACCTCGGCACCTAAAAAATCCATGGGATAACACACACGAAAAACTGGAAAAATTGCCTAATTCCTATTTGTCGCAAATAAAATGCTCCTAAACCCCTCTAAAGCACCGCCGGGGCTACTGGAGTCGTTCTCTAGGTCGTAATGGATGTTAGTATGGAAGAATCCAAGAAAATTCGACACGGACCCCCGACACCTAAAAAATCCGTGGGCTAACACACACGAAAAACTAGTAAAATCGCCTAATTCCTACTGCGTCACCAAAAAAAGTGCTCCTAAGCCCCTCTAAAACGCCGCCGGGGCTACTGTAGTCGTTCCCCAGGTCGTTACAGACACTACTATGGAAAAATCCAAGAAAGTTTGACCCGGACCGCCGGCACCTAAAAAATCTGTAGGCACACACACGAAAAACTGGCAAAATCCCCTAATTCCTATTGCGTCACCAATAAAATGCTTCTAAACCCCTCTATAGCACCTCCGGGGCTACTGAAGTCATTCCCCAAGTCGTTACGGACACTACTATGGAAGAATCCAAGAAAATTTGACCCGAACCCTCGACTCCTAAAATATCTGTGGGCTAACACACACGAAAAAGTGGCAAAATTGCTTAATTCCTATTGCGCCGCCAATAAAATGCTCCTAAACCACTCTAAAGCGCCGCTGGGGATACTGGAGTCGTTCCCCAGGTTGTTACGGACGCTACTATAGAAGAATCCAAGAAAATTTGACCCGGACCCCCATCACCTAAAAAATCCGTGGGTTAACACACAAGAAATACTAGCAAAATCGCCTAATTCCTATTGCATCGCCAATAAAACCCTAAACCCCTCTAAAGCGCCGCCGGGGCTACTGGAGTCGTTCCACAGGTCGTTACGGATTCTACTATGGAAGAATTCAAGAAAATTTGACCCGGACCCCCTTCACCTAAAAAATATGTGGGCTAACACACAAGAAATACTGGCAAAATCGCCTAATTCCTATTGCGTCGCTAATAAAATGCTCCTAAACCCCTCTATTGCACCGCCGGGGCTACTGGAGTCGTTCCCCATGTCGTTACAGACGCTACTGTGGGAGAATACAAGAAGATTCGACTAGGACCCCCGGCACCTAAAAAATCTGTGGGCTAACACACATGAAAAACCGGCAAAATTGCCTAATTCCTACAACGTCGCCAATAAAATGCTCCTAAGCCCCTCTAAAGCGCCGTCGGGGCTACTATAGTCGTTCCCTAAGTCGTTACGAACGCTACTAAGGAAAAATCCAAGAAATTTTGACCCGGACCCCCTTCACCTAAAAAATCTGTGGGCTAACACACAAGAAATACTGGCAAAATCACCTATTTCCTATTGCGTCGCCAATAAAATGCTCCTAAGCCTCTATAAAGTGCCGCCGGGGCAACTGGAGTCATTCCCCAAGTCGTTATGGACGCTACTATAGAAAAATCCAAGACATTTGGACCCGGACCCCCGGCACCTAAAAAATCTGTGGGCTAACACAAACGAAAAATTGGCAAAATCGCCTAATTCCTATTGCGTCGCCAATAAAATGCTTCTAAACCCCTCTAAAGCGCCGCTGGTGCTACTGGAGTCATTCCCCAGGTCGTTACGGACGCTATCGTGGAAGAATCCAAGAAATTTTGACCCAGACCCTCGGCACCTAAAATATCCGTGGGCTAACACACATGAAAAAGTGGCAAAATTGCTAAATCCTATTGCGCCGCCAATAAAATGCTCTTAAACCCCTCAAAAGCGCCGCCGGGGCTACTGGAGTCGTTCCCTAGGTCGTTACGGATGCTACTATGGAAGAATTCAAGAAATTTTGACCTGGACCCCCTTCACCTAAAAGATTTGTGGGCTAACACAAAGAAATACTGGCAAAATCACCTAATTCCTATTGCGTCGCCAATAAATTACTCCTAAACCCCTCTATAGCGTCGCCGGGGCTACTGGAGTCGTTCCCCAGGTCGTTACGGACACTACTATGGAAGAATCCAAGAAAAGTCGACTCAGACCCCTGGCACCTAAAAATTCTGTGAGCTAACACACATGAAAAACTTGCAAAATCGCCTAATTCCTATTGCGTCGCATATAAAATGATCCTAAACCCCTCTAAAGCGCCGCCGGGGCTACTGGAGTCGTTCTCTAGGTTGTAACGGACGCTGCTATGGAAGAATCCAAGAAAATTCGACCCGGACCCCCGACACCTAAAATATCCGTGGGCTAACACACACGAAAAAGTGGCAAAATTGCTTAATTCGTACTGCGTCGACAATAAAATGCTCCTAAGCCTATCTAAAGCACCGCCGAGGCTACTATAGTCGTTCCCCAAGTTGTTACGGACGATACTATGGAAAAATCCAAGAAATTTTGACCCGGACCCCCAGCACCTAAAAAATCCGTGGGTTAACACACAAGAAATACTAGCAAAATCGCCTAATTCCTATTGCATCACCAATAAAATGCTCCTAAACCCCTCTATAGCACCTCCGGGGCTACTGTAGTCATTCCCCAGGTTTTTACGGATGCTACTATGGAAGAATCCAAGAAATTTTGACCCGGACCCCCAGCACCTAAAAAATCTGTGGGTTAACACACAAGAAATACTGGCAAAATCGCCTAATTCCTATTGCGTCGCCAATAAAATGCCCCTAAACCCCTCTATTGCACCGTCGGCGCTACTGGAGTCGTTCCACAGGTCGTTACGGATGCTACTATGGGAGAATACAAGAAAATTTGACCCGGACCCCCTTCACCTAAAAAATATGTGGGCTAACACACAAGAAATACTGGCAAAATCGCCTAATTCCTATTGTGTCGCCAAAAAATGCTCCTAAACCCCTCTATTGCACCGCTGGGGCTACTGGAGTCGTTCCCCAAGTCGTTACGGATGCTACTATGGGAGAATACAAGAAAATTCGACTAGGACCCCCGGCACCTAAAAAATTTGTGGGCTAACACATATGAAAAACTGGCAAAATCGCCTAATTCCTACAACGTCGCCAATTAAATGCTCCTAAGCCCCTCTAAAGCGCCGTCGGGGCTACTGTAGTCGTTCCCCAAGTCGTTACGGACGCTACTAAGGAAAAATCAAAGAAAATTTGACCCGGACCCCCTTCACCTAAAAAATCTGTGGGCTAACACACAAGAAATACTGGCAAAATCACCTATTTCCTATTGCGTCGCCAATAAAATGCTCCTAAGCCTCTCTAAAGCGCCGCCGGGGCAACTGGAGTCGTTCCCCAAGTCGTTACGGATGCTACTATGGAAAAATTCAAGACATTTGGACCCGGACCCCCGGCACCTAAAAAGTCTGTGGGCTTATACACACGAAAAACTGGCAAAATCCCCTAATTCCTATTGCGTCGCCAATAAAATGCTCTAAAACAACTCTCTAGCACCTCCGGGGCTACTGGAGTCATTCCCCAGGTCGTTACGGACGCTACCGTGGAAGAATCTAAGAAATTGTGACCCAGACCCCCGGTACTTAAAATATTCGTGGACTAACACACACGAAAAAGTGGCAAAATTGCTTAATTTCTATTGCGCCGCCAATAAAATGCTCCTAAACCCCTCTAAAGCGCCGTCGGAGCTACTGGAGTCGTTCCCTAGGTCGTTACGGATGCTACTATGGAAACATTCAAGAAATGTTGACCCGGACCCCCTTCACCTAAATATTTTGTGGGCTAACACAAAGAAATACTGGCAAAATCGCCTAATTCCTATTGCGTCGCTAATAAAATGCTCTTAAACCCCTCTATAGTACATTCGGGGCTACTGGAGTCATTCCCAAGGTCGTTACGGATGCTACCGTGGAAGAATCCAAGAAATTTAGACCCGGACCCCCGGCACCTAAAATATCTATGGGCTAACACACATGAAAAAGTGGCAAAATTGCTAAATTCCTATTGCGCCGCCAATAAAATGCTCCTAAACCCCTCTAAAGCACCGTCGGGGCTACTGGAGTCGTTCCTCAGGTCGTTACGGATGCTACTATGGAAGAATTCAAGAAATATTTACCTGGACCCCCTTCACCTAAAAAGTATGTGCGCTAACACAAAGAAATACTGGCAAAATCGCCTAATTCCAATTGCGTCGTCAATAAAATGCTCCTAAACCCCTCTATAGCGCCGCCGGGGCTACTGGAGTCGTTCCCCAGGTCGTTACGGACACTACTATGGAAGAATCCAAGAAAAGTCGACTCGAACCCCTGGCACCTAAAACATCGGTGGGCTAACACTCATGAAAAACTGGCAAAATCGCCTAATTCCTATTGCGTCGCAAATAAAATGATCCTAAACCCCTCTTAAGCGCCGCCGGGGCTACTAGAGTCGTTCTCCAGGTTGTAACGGACGCTACTATGGAAGAATCCAAGAAAATTCGACCCGGACCCCCGGCACCTAAAATATCCGTGGGCTAACACACACGAAAAAGTGGCAAAATTGCTTAATTCCTACTGCGTCGACAATAAAATGCTCCTAAGCCTATCTAAAGCGCCGCTGAGGCTACTATAGTCGTTCCCCAGGTCGTTACGGACGATACTATGGAAAAATCCAAGAAATTTTGACCCGGAGCCCCGGCACCTAAAATATCTGTGGGCTAACACACAAAAAACTGGCAAAATCGCCTAATTCCTATTGCGTCACCAATAAAATGCTCCTAAACCCCTCTATAGCACCTCCGGGGCTACTGTAGTCATTCCCCAAATCGTTACAGATGCTACTACGGAAGAATCCAAGAAAATTTGACCCGGACCCCCAGCACCTAAAAAATCCGTGGGTTAACGCACAAGAAATACTAGCAAAATCGCCTAATTCCTATTGCGTCGCCAATAAAATGCCCCTAAACCCCTCTAAAGCGCCGCCGGGGCTACTGGAGTCGTTCCACAGGTCGTTACGGATGCTACTATGGAAGAATTGAAGAAAATTTGACCCGGACCCCCTTCACCTAAAAAATATGTGGGCTAACACACAAGAAAAACTGGCAAAATCGCCTAATTCCTATTGCGTCTCCAATAAAATACTCCTAAACCCCTCTATTGCACCGCCGGGGCAACTGGAGTCGTTCCCCAGGTCGTTACAGACGCTACTATGGGAGAATATAAGAAAATTCGACTAGGACCCCCGGCACCTAAAAAATCTGTGGGCTAACACACATGAAAAACTGGCAAAATCGCCTAATTCCTACAATGTCGCCAATAAAATGCTCCTAAGCCCCTCTAAAGCGCCGCCGGGGCTACTATAGTCGTTCTCCAGGTCTTTACGGACGCTACTAAGGAAAAATCCAAGAAATTTTGACCCGGACCCCCTTCACCTAAAAAATCTGTGGGCTAACACACAAGAAATACTGGCAAAATCACCTATTTCCTATTACGTCGCCAATAAAATGCTCCTAAGCCTCAATAAAGCGCCGCCGGGGCAACTGGAGTCATTCCCCAAGTCGTTACGGACGCTACTATGGAAAAATCCAAGACATTTGGACCTGGACCCCCGGCACCAAAAAATCTGTGGGCTTACACACGAAAAACTGGCAAAATCCCCTAATTCCTATTGCGTCGCCAATAAAATGCTCCAAAACAACTCTCTAGCACCTCCGGGGCTACTGGAGTCATTCCCCGGGTCGTTACGGACGCTACCGTGGAAGAATCCAAGAAATTTTGACACAGACCCCCGGCACTTAAAATATCCGTGGGCTAACACACACGAAAAAGTGGCAAAATTGCTTAATTCCTATTGCGCCGCCAATAAAATGCTCCTAAACCCCTCTAAAGCACCGTCGGGGCTACTGGAGTCGTTCCCCAGGTCGTTACGGATGCTACTATGGAAAAATTCAAGAAATTTTGACCCAGACCCCCTTCACCTAAAAAATATGTAGGCTAACACACAAGAAAAACTGGCAAAATCGCCTAATTCCAATTGCGTCGCCAATAAAATGCTCCTAAACCCCTCTATTGCACCGCCGGGGCTATTGGAGTCGTTCCCCAGGTCGTTACAGACGCTACTATGGGAGAATACAAGAAAATTCGACTAGGACCCCCGGCACCTAAAAAATCTGTGGGCTAACACACATGAAAAACTGGCAAAATCGCCTAATACCTACAATCGCGCTAATAAAATGCTCCTAAGCCCCTCTAAAGCGCCGCCGGGGCTACTGTAGTCATTCCCCAAGTCGTTACGGACACTACTAAGGAAAAATCCAAGAAAGTTTGACCCGGACCCCCGGCACCTAAAAAATCTGTGGGCTAACACACACAAAAAACTGACAAAATCGCCTAATTCCTATTGCGTCACCAATAAAATGCTCCTAAGCCCCTCTATAGCACCTCCGGGGCTACTGTAGTTGTTCCCCAGGACGTTACGGATGCTACTATGGAAGAAACCAAGAAAATTTGACCCGGACCCCCGGCACCTAAAAAATCCGTGGGCAAACATACTGCGTCGCCAATAAAATGCTCCTAAGCCCCTTTAAAGCGCCGCTGGGGCTAGTGTAGTCGTTCCCCAGGTCGTTACGGACGCTACTATAGAAAAATCCAAGAAATTTTGACCAGGACCCCCGGCACCTTAAAAATCTGTGGGCTAACACACATGAAAAACTGGCAAAATCCCCTAATAACTATTGTGTCGCCAATAAAATGCTCTAAAACCCCTCTATAGCACCTCTGGGGCTACTGGAGTCTTTCCCCAGGTCGTTACGGACACTACTATGTAAGAATCCAAGAAAACTTTACCCGAACCCCCGGCACCTAAAAAATCTATGAGTTAACACATACGAAAAAGTGGCAAAATTGCTTAATTCCTATTGCGCCGCCAATAAAATGATCCTAAACCCCTCTAAAGCGTCGTTGGGGCTACTGGAGTCGTTCCCCAGGTCGTTACGACGCTACTATGGAAAAATCTAAGAAAATTTGACCCGAACCCCCGTCGCCTAAAAAATCTGTGGGCTAACACACACGAAAAACTGGCAAAATCCCCTAATTCCTATTGCGTCGCCAATAAAATGCTCCTAAACCCCTTTATAACACCTCCGGGGCTACTGGAGTCAATCTCCAGGTCGTTACGGATGCTACTATGGAAGAATCCAAGAAATTTTGACCCAGACCCTCGGCAACTAAAATATCCGTGGCTAACACACACAAAAAAGTGGCAAAATTGCTTAATTCCTATTGCGCCAAAAATAAAATGCTTCTAAACCCCTCTAAAGTGCCGCCGGGGCAACTGGAGTCGTTCCCCAGGTCGTTACGGATGCTACTATGGAAGAATTCAAGAAAATTTGACCCGGACCCCCTTCAACTAAAAATTCTGTGGGCTAACAGACAAGAAATATTGGCAAAATCGCCTAATTCCTATTGCGTCGCCAATAAAATTCTCCTAAACCCCTCTATAGAGCCATCGGGGCTACTGGAGTCGTTCCCCAGGTTGTTACAGACGCTACTATGGAAGAATACAAGAAAATGCGACTAGGACCCCCAACACCTAAAAAATCCGTGGGCTAACACACACGAAAAAATGGCAAAATTGCCTAATTCTATTGCGTCGCAAATAAAATGATCCTAAACCCCTCTAAAGCACTGCAAGAGCTACTGGAGTCGTTCTCCAGGTCATAACGGATGCTAGTATGGAAGAAATCAAGAAAATTCGAACCAGACCCCCGATACCTAAAAATTCTATGGGCTAACACACACCAAAAACTGGCAAAATAGCCTAATTCCTATTGCATCGCCAATAAAATGCTCCTAAACCCCTCTATTGCACCGTCGGGGCTACTGGAGTCATTCCATAAGTCGTTACGGACGCTATTATTGAAAAACTCAAGAAATATCGACCCAGACCCCCAACACCTAAAAATTTGTGTGTTAACACACACAAAAAAGTAGCAAAATCGCCTAATTCCTATTGCGTCGCCAATAAAATGATCCTGAACTCTTCTAAAGCGCTGTCGGGGCTACTGGAGTCGTTCCCCTGGTCGTTACGGATGCTACTATGGAAGAATTCAAGAAAATTTGACCCGGACCCCCTTCACCTAAAAAATCTGTAGGCTAACAGACATGAAATACTGGCAAAATCGCCTAATTCCTATTGTATCACTAATAAAATGCTCCTAAACCCCTCTATAGAACCATCGGGGCTACCGAAGTCGTTACCCAGGTCGTTACCGACGCTACTATGGATGAATACAAGAAAATTCGACTCGGACCCCCAACACCTAAAAAATCCGTGGGCTAACACACACGAAAAACTGGCAAAATCGCCTAATTCTATTGCGTCGCAAAAAAAAATGATCCTAAACCCCTCTAAAGTGCCGCCGGGGCTACTAGAGTCGTTCTCCAGGTCGTAACGGACGCTAATATGGAAGAAATCAAGAAAATTCGACCCGGACCCCCGATACCTAAAATATCCGTGGGCTAACACACAAGAAAAAGTGGCAAAATTGCCTAATTCCTATTGCGCCACCAATAAAATTCTCCTAAACCCCTCTATAGAGCCGTCGGGGCTACTGGAATCGTTCCCCAGGTCTTTACGGATGCTACAATGGAAGAATCCAAGAAATTTAGACACGCCCCCCAGAATGTAAAAAATCCATGGGCTAACATACACGAAAAACTTGCAAAATCGCCTAATTCCTATTGCGTCGCCAATAAAATGCTCCTGAACCCCTCTAAAGCGCCGCTGGGGCTACTGGAGTCATTCCCTAGGTCGTTACGGATGCTACAATGGAAGAATCAAAGAAAATTTGACCCGAACCCCCGGCACCTAAAAAATCCGAGGGTTAACACACATGAAAAACTGGCAAAATCGCCTAATTCCTATTGCGTCGCCAATAAAATGCTCCTAAACCCCTCTATAGCGCCGCCGGGGCTACAGGAGTCGTTACCTAGGTCGTTACGGACACTACTATGGAAGAATCCAAGCAAATTCGACCCGGACCCTCGACACCTAAAAAATCTATGGGTTAACACACATGAAAAACTGTCAACATCACCTAATTCCTACTGCGTCGCCAATAAAATGCTCCTAAGCCCCTCTAAAGCGCCGCCGGGGCTACTATAGTCGTTCCCCAGGTCGTTACGGATGCTACTAAGGAAAAATCTAAGAAAATTTGACCCGGACCCCCTTCACCTAAAAAATCTGTGGGCTAACACACAAGAAATACTGGCAAAATCGCCTATTTCCTATTGCGTCGCCAATAAAATGCTCCTAAACCCTTCTATTGCGCCGTCGGAGCTACTGGAGTCGTTCCCAGGTCGTTACAGACACTACTATGGAAGAATACAAGAAAATTCAACCCGGACCCCCGGCACCTAAAAAATCTGTGGGCTAACAGACACGAAAAACTGGCAAAATCGCCTAATTTCTATTACTTCACAAATAAAATAATCCTAAACACCTCTAAAGCGCCGCCGGGGCTACTGGAGTTGTTCTCTAGGTCGTAACAGACGCTACTATGGAAAAATCCAAAAAAACTTGACCCAGACCCCCGGCGCCTAAAAAATCTGTGGGCTAACACACACGAAAAACTGGCAAAATCCCATAATTCCTATTGCATCGACAATAAAATGCCCTTAAACCCCTCTATAGCACCTCTGGGGCTACTGGAGTCATTCCCTAGGTCGTTACGGATGTTACTATGGAAGAATCCAAGAAAATATGACCCGAACCCCCGACACCTAAAAAATTCGAGGGTTAACACACACGAAAAATGGCAAAATCGCCTAATTCCTATTGCGTCGCCAATAAAATGCTCCTAAACCCCTCTATAGCGCCCCCGGGGCTACTGGAGTCATTCCCTAGGTTGTTACGGATGCTACTATGGAAGAATTCAAGAAAATTCGACCCGGACCCCCGGCACCTAAAAAATCCGTAGGCTAACACACGAAAAACTGGAAAAATTGCCTAATTCCTATTGTGCCGCCAATAAAATGCTCCTAAACCCCTCTAAAGCGCCGCCGGGGCTACTGAAGTCGTTCTGCAAGTCGTTACGGACGCTACTATGGAAAAATCCAAGAAAATTTGACCCGGACCCCCGGCGCCTAAAAAATCTGTGGGATAACACACACGAAAAACTAGCAAAATCCCATAATTCCTATTGCATCGACAATAAAATGCCCCTAAACCCCTCTAAAGCGCCACTGGGGCTTCTGGAGTCATTCCCCAGGTCGTTACGGATGCTACTATGGAAGAATCCAAGAAAATTTGACCCGGACCCCCGACACCTAAAATATCTGTGGGCTAACACACACGAAAAAGTGGCAAAATTGCTTAATTCCTATTATGCCGCCAATAAAATGTTCCTAAACCCCTCTATAGCGCCTCCGGGGCTGCTAGAGTCGTTCCCCAGGTCGTTACGGATGCTACTATGAAAGAATTTCAAGAAACTTTGACCCGGACCCCCTTCACCTAAAAAATCTGTGGGCTAACACATAAGAAATACTGGTAAAATTGCCTAATTCCTACTGCGTCGACAATAAAATGCTCCTAAGCCTATCTAAAGCGCCGCTGAGGCTACTATAGTCGTTCCCCAGGTCGTTACGGACGATACTATGGAAAAATCCAAGAAATTTTGACCCGGAGCCCCGGCACCTAAAATATCTGTGGGCTAACACACAAAAAACTGGCAAAATCGCCTAATTCCTATTGCGTCACCAATAAAATGCTCCTAAACCCCTCTATAGCACCTCCGGGGCTACTGTAGTCATTCCCCAAATCGTTACAGATGCTACTACGGAAGAATCCAAGAAAATTTGACCCGGACCCCCAGCACCTAAAAAATCCGTGGGTTAACGCACAAGAAATACTAGCAAAATCGCCTAATTCCTATTGCGTCGCCAATAAAATGCTCCTAAACCCCTCTAAAGCGCCGCCGGGGCTACTGGAGTCGTTCCACAGGTCGTTACGGATGCTACTATGGAAGAATTCAAGAAAATTTGACCCGGACCCCCTTCACCTAAAAAATATGTGGGCTAACACACAAGAAAAACTGGCAAAATCGCCTAATTCCTATTGCGTCTCCAATAAAATACTCCTAAACCCCTCTATTGCACCGCCGGGGCAACTGGAGTCGTTCCCCAGGTCGTTACAGACGCTACTATGGGAGAATATAAGAAAATTCGACTAGGACCCCCGGCACCTAAAAAATCTGTGGGCTAACACACATGAAAAACTGGCAAAATCGCCTAATTCCTACAATGTCGCCAATAAAATGCTCCTAAGCCCCTCTAAAGCACCGCCGGGGCTACTATAGTCGTTCCCCAGGTCGTTACGGACGCTACTAAGGAAAAATCCAAGAAATTTTGACCCGGACCCCCTTCACCTAAAAAATCTGTGGGCTAACACACAAGAAATACTGGCAAAATCACCTATTTCCTATTACGTCGCCAATAAAATGCTCCTAAGCCTCAATAAAGCGCCGCCGGGGCAACTGGAGTCATTCCCCAAGTCGTTACGGACGCTACTATGGAAAAATCCAAGACATTTGGACCTGGACCCCCGGCACCAAAAAATCTGTGGGCTTACACACGAAAAACTGGCAAAATCCCCTAATTCCTATTGCGTCGCCAATAAAATGCTCCAAAACAACTCTCTAGCACCTCCGGGGCTACTGGAGTCATTCCCCAGGTCGTTACGGACGCTACCGTGGAAGAATCCAAGAAATTTTGACACAGACCCCCGGCACTTAAAATATCCGTGGGCTAACACACACGAAAAAGTGGCAAAATTGCTTAATTCCTATTGCGCCGCCAATAAAATGCTCCTAAACCCCTCTAAAGCACCGTCGGGGCTACTGGAGTCGTTCCCCAGGTCGTTACGGATGCCACTATGGAAAAATTCAAGAAATTTTGACCCGGACCCCCTTCACCTAAAAAATATGTAGGCTAACACACAAGAAAAACTGGCAAAATCGCCTAATTCCAATTGCGTCGCCAATAAAATGCTCCTAAACCCCTCTATTGCACCGCCGGGGCTATTGGAGTCGTTCCCCAGGTCGTTACAGACGCTACTATGGGAGAATACAAGAAAATTCGACTAGGACCCCCGGCACCTAAAAAATCTGTGGGCTAACACACATGAAAAACTGGCAAAATCGCCTAATACCTACAATCGCGCTAATAAAATGCTCCTAAGCCCCTCTAAAGCGCCGCCGGGGCTACTGTAGTCATTCCCCAAGTCGTTACGGACACTACTAAGGAAAAATCCAAGAAAGTTTGACCCGGACCCCCGGCACCTAAAAAATCTGTGGGCTAACACACACAAAAAACTGACAAAATCGCCTAATTCCTATTGCGTCACCAATAAAATGCTCCTAAGCCCCTCTATAGCACCTCCGGGGCTACTGTAGTTGTTCCCCAGGACGTTACGGATGCTACTATGGAAGAAACCAAGAAAATTTGACCCGGACCCCCGGCACCTAAAAAATCCGTGGGCAAACATACTGCGTCGCCAATAAAATGCTCCTAAGCCCCTTTAAAGCGCCGCTGGGGCTAGTGTAGTCGTTCCCCAGGTCGTTACGGACGCTACTATAGAAAAATCCAAGAAATTTTGACCAGGACCCCCGGCACCTAAAAAATCTGTGGGCTAACACACATGAAAAACTGGCAAAATCCCCTAATAACTATTGTGTCGCCAATAAAATGCTCTAAAACCCCTCTATAGCACCTCCGGGGCTACTGGAGTCTTTCCCCAGGTCGTTACGGACACTACTATGTAAGAATCCAAGAAAACTTTACCCGAACCCCCGGCACCTAAAAAATCTATGAGTTAACACATACGAAAAAGTGGCAAAATTGCTTAATTCCTATTGCGCCGCCAATAAAATGATCCTAAACCCCTCTAAAGCGTCGTTGGGGCTACTGGAGTCGTTCCCCAGGTCGTTACGACGCTACTATGGAAAAATCTAAGAAAATTTGACCCGAACCCCCGGCGCCTAAAAAATCTGTGGGCTAACACACACGAAAAACTGGCAAAATCCCCTAATTCCTATTGCGTCGCCAATAAAATGCTCCTAAACCCCTCTATAGCACCTCCGGGGCTACTGGAGTCAATCTCCAGGTCGTTACGGATGCTACTATGGAAGAATCCAAGAAATTTTGACCCAGACCCTCGGCAACTAAAATATCCGTGGCTAACACACACAAAAAAGTGGCAAAATTGCTTAATTCCTATTGCGCCAAAAATAAAATGCTTCTAAACCCCTCTAAAGTGCCGCCGGGGCAACTGGAGTCGTTCCCAAGGTCGTTACGGATGCTACTATGGAAGAATTCAAGAAAATTTGACCCGGACCCCCTTCAACTAAAAATTCTGTGGGCTAACAGACAAGAAATATTGGCAAAATCGCCTAATTCCTATTGCGTCGCCAATAAAATTCTCCTAAACCCCTCTATAGAGCCATCGGGGCTACTGGAGTCGTTCCCCAGGTTGTTACAGACGCTACTATGGAAGAATACAAGAAAATGCGACTCGGACCCCCAACACCTAAAAAATCCGTGGGCTAACACACACGAAAAAATGGCAAAATTGCCTAATTCTATTGCGTCGCAAATAAAATGATCCTAAACCCCTCTAAAGCACTGCAAGAGCTACTGGAGTCGTTCTCCAGGTCATAACGGATGCTAGTATGGAAGAAATCAAGAAAATTCGAACCAGACCCCCGATACCTAAAAATTCTATGGGCTAACACACACCAAAAACTGGCAAAATAGCCTAATTCCTATTGCATCGCCAATAAAATGCTCCTAAACCCCTCTATTGCACCGTCGGGGCTACTGGAGTCATTCCATAAGTCGTTACGGACGCTATTATTGAAAAACTCAAGAAATATCGACCCAGACCCCCAACACCTAAAAATTTGTGTGTTAACACACACAAAAAAGTAGCAAAATCGCCTAATTCCTATTGCGTCGCCAATAAAATGCTCCTGAACTCTTCTAAAGCGCTGTCGGGGCTACTGGAGTCGTTCCCCTGGTCGTTACGGATGCTACTATGGAAGAATTCAAGAAAATTTGACCCGGACCCCCTTCACCTAAAAAATCTGTAGGCTAACAGACATGAAATACTGGCAAAATCGCCTAATTCCTATTGTATCACTAATAAAATGCTCCTAAACCCCTCTATAGAACCATCGGGGCTACCGAAGTCGTTACCCAGGTCGTTACCGACGCTACTATGGATGAATACAAGAAAATTCGACTCGGACCCCCAACACCTAAAAAATCCGTGGGCTAACACACACGAAAAACTGGCAAAATCGCCTAATTCTATTGCGTCGCAAATAAAATGATCCTAAACCCCTCTAAAGCGCCGCCGGAGCTACTAGAGTCGTTCTCCAGGTCGTAACGGACGCTAATATGGAAGAAATCAAGAAAAATCGACCCGGACCCCCGATACCTAAAATATCCGTAGGCTAACACACACGAAAAAGTGGCAAAATTGCCTAATTCCTATTGCGCCACCAATAAAATTCTCCTAAACCCCTCTATAGAGCCGTCGGGGCTACTGGAATCGTTCCCCAGGTCTTTACGGATGCTACAATGGAAGAATCCAAGAAATTTAGACACGCCCCCCAGAACGTAAAAAATCCATGGGCTAACATACACGAAAAACTTGCAAAATCGCCTAATTCCTATTGCGTCGCCAATAAAATGCTCCTGAACCCCTCTAAAGCGCCGCTGGGGCTACTGGAGTCGTTCCCTAGGTCGTTACGGATGCTACAATGGAAGAATCCAAGAAAATTTGACCTGAACCCCCGGCACCTAAAAAATCCGAGGGTTAACACACATGAAAAACTGGCAAAATCGCCTAATTCCTATTGCGTCGCCAATAAAATGCTCCTAAACCCCTCTATAGCGCCGCCGGGGCTACTGGAGTCGTTACCTAGGTCGTTACGGACACTACTATGGAAGAATCCAAGCAAATTCGACCCGGACCCTCGACACCTAAAAAATCTATGGGTTAACACACATGAAAAACTGTCAACATCACCTAATTCCTACTGCATTGCCAATAAAATGCTCCTAAGCCCCTCTAAAGCGCCGCCGGGGCTACTATAGTCGTTCCCCAGGTCGTTACGGATGCTACTAAGGAAAAATCTAAGAAAATTTGACCCGGACCCCCTTCACCTAAAAAATCTGTGGGCTAACACACAAGAAATACTGGCAAAATCGCCTATTTCCTATTGCGTCGCCAATAAAATGCTCCTAAACCCTTCTATAGCGCCGTCGGAGCTACTGGAGTCGTTCCCAGGTCGTTACAGACACTACTATGGAAGAATACAAGAAAATTCAACCCGGACCCCCGGCACCTAAAAAATCTGTGGGCTAACAGACACGAAAAACTGGCAAAATCGCCTAATTTCTATTACTTCACAAATAAAATAATCCTAAACACCTCTAAAGCGCCGCCGGGGCTACTGGAGTTGTTCTCTAGGTCGTAACAGACGCTACTATGGAAAAATCCAAAAAAACTTGACCCAGACCCCCGGCGCCTAAAAAATCTGTGGGCTAACACACACGAAAAACTGGCAAAATCCCATAATTCCTATTGCATCGACAATAAAATGCCCTTAAACCCCTCTATAGCACCTCTGGGGCTACTGGAGTCATTCCCTAGGTCGTTACGGATGTTACTATGGAAGAATCCAAGAAAATATGACCCGAACCCCCGACACCTAAAAAATTCGTGGGTTAACACACACGAAAAATGGCAAAATCGCCTAATTCCTATTGCGTCGCCAATAAAATGCTCCTAAACCCCTCTATAGCGCCCCCGGGGCTACTGGAGTCATTCCCTAGGTTGTTACGGATGCTACTATGGAAGAATTCAAGAAAATTCGACCCGGACCCCCGGCACCTAAAAAATCCGTAGGCTAACACACGAAAAACTGGAAAAATTGCCTAATTCCTATTGTGCCGCCAATAAAATGCTCCTAAACCCCTCTAAAGCGCCGCCGGGGCTACTGAAGTCGTTCTGCAAGTCGTTACGGACGCTACTATGGAAAAATCCAAGAAAATTTGACCCGGACCCCCGGCGCCTAAAAAATCTGTGGGATAACACACACGAAAAACTAGCAAAATCCCATAATTCCTATTGCATCGACAATAAAATGCCCCTAAACCCCTCTATAGCACCACTGGGGCTTCTGGAGTCATTCCCCAGGTCGTTACGGATGCTACTATGGAAGAATCCAAGAAAATTTGACCCGGACCCCCGACACCTAAAATATCTGTGGGCTAACACACACGAAAAAGTGGCAAAATTGCTTAATTCCTATTATGCCGCCAATAAAATGCTCCTAAACCCCTCTATAGCGCCTCCGGGGCTGCTAGAGTCGTTCCCCAGGTCGTTACGGATGCTACTATGAAAGAATTTCAAGAAACTTTGACCCGGACCCCCTTCACCTAAAAAATCTGTGGGCTAACACATAAGAAATACTGGTAAAATTGCCTAATTCCTACTGCGTCGACAATAAAATGCTCCTAAGCCTATCTAAAGCGCCGCTGAGGCTACTATAGTCGTTCCCCAGGTCGTTACGGACGATACTATGGAAAAATCCAAGAAATTTTGACCCGGAGCCCCGGCACCTAAAAAATCAATGGGCTAACACACAAAAAAAACTGGCAAAATCCCCAAATTCCTATTGCATCACCAATAAAATGCTCCTAAACCCCTCTATAGCACCTCCAAGGATACTGGAGTCATTCCCCAAATCGTTACAGATGCTACTACGGAAGAATCCAAGAAAATTTGACCCGGACCCCCAGCACCTAAAAAATCCGTGGGTTAACGCACAAGAAATACTAGCAAAATCGCCTAATTCCTATTGCGTCGCCAATAAAATGCTCCTAAACCCCTCTAAAGCGCCGCCGGGGCTACTGGAGTCGTTCCACAGGTCGTTACGGATGCTACTATGGAAGAATTGAAGAAAATTTGACCCGGACCCCCTTCACCTAAAAAATCTGTGGGCTAACACACAAGAAATACTGGCAAAATCGCCTAATTCCTATTGCGTCGCCAATAAAATGCTCCTAAACCCCTCTATTGCACCGCCGGGGCAACTGGAGTCGTTCCCCAGGTCGTTACAGACGCTACTATGGGAGAATATAAGAAAATTCGACTAGGACCCCCGGCACCTAAAAAATCTGTGGGCTAACACACATGAAAAACTGGCAAAATCGCCTAATTCCTACAATGTCGCCAATAAAATGCTCCTAAGCCCCTCTAAAGCACCGCCGGGGCTACTGTAGTCGTTCCCCAGGTCGTTACGGACGCTACTAAGGAAAAATCCAAGAAATTTTGACCCGGACCCCCTTCACCTAAAAAATCTGTGGGCTAACACACAAGAAATACTGGCAAAATCACCTATTTCCTATTGTGTCGCCAATAAAATGCTCCTAAGCCTCTATAAAGCGCCGCCGGGGCAACTGGAGTCATTCCCCAAGTCGTTACGGACGCTACTATGGAAAAATCCAAGACATTTGGACCCGGACCCCCGGCACCAAAAAATCTGTGGGCTTACACACGAAAAACTGGCAAAATCCCCTAATTCCTATTGCGTCGCCAATAAAATGCTCCAAAACAACTCTCTAGCACCTCCGGGGCTACTGGAGTCATTCCCCAGGTCGTTACGGACGCTACCGTGGAAGAATCCAAGAAATTTTGACACAGACCCCCGGCACTTAAAATATCCGTGGGCTAACACACACGAAAAAGTGGCAAAATTGCTTAATTCCTATTGCGCCGCCAATAAAATGCTCCTAAACCCCTCTAAAGCACCGTCGGGGCTACTGGAGTCGTTCCCCAGGTCGTTACGGATGCTACTATGGAAAAATCCAAGAAATTTTGACCCAGACCCCCTTCACCTAAAAAATATGTAGGCTAACACACAAGAAAAACTGGCAAAATCGCCTAATTCCAATTGCGTCGCCAATAAAATGCTCCTAAACCCCTCTATAGCACCGCCGGGGCTATTGGAGTCGTTCCCCAGGTCGTTACAGACGCTACTATGGGAGAATACAAGAAAATTCGACTAGGACCCCCCGGCACCTAAAAAATCTGTGGGCTAACACACATGAAAAACTGGCAAAATCGCCTAATACCTACAATCGCGCCAATAAAATGCTCCTAAGCCCCTCTAAAGCGCCGCCGGGGCTACTATAGTCATTCCCCAGGTCGTTACGGACGCTACTAAGGAAAAATCCAAGAAAGTTTGACCCGGACCCCCGGCACCTAAAAAATCTGTGGGCTAACACACACGAAAAACTGACAAAATCGCCTAATTCCTATTGCGTCACCAATAAAATGCTCCTAAACCCCTCTATAGCACCTCCGGGGCTACTGTAGTTGTTCCCCAGGACGTTACGGATGCTACTATGGAAGAAACCAAGAAAATTTGACCCGGACCCCCGGCACCTAAAAAATCCGTGGGCAAACATACTGCGTCGCCAATAAAATGCTCCTAAGCCCCTTTAAAGCGCCGCTGGGGCTACTGTAGTCGTTCCCCAGGTCGTTACGGACGCTACTATAGAAAAATCCAAGAAATTTTGACCAGGACCCCCGGCACCTAAAAAATCTGTGGGCTAACACACATGAAAAACTGGCAAAATCCCCTAATAACTATTGTGTCGCCAATAAAATGCTCTAAAACCCCTCTATAGCACCTCCGGGGCTACTGGAGTCTTTCCCCAGGTCGTTACGGACACTACTATGTAAGAATCCAAGAAAACATTACCCGAACCCCAGGCACCTAAAAAATTTATGAGTTAACACATACGAAAAAGTGGCAAAATTGCTTAATTCCTATTGCGCCGCCAATAAAATGATCCTAAACCCCTCTAAAGCGTCGTTGGGGCTACTGGAGTCGTTCCCCAGGTCGTTACGACGCTACTATGGAAAAATCTAAGAAAATTTGACCCGAACCCCCGTCGCCTAAAAAATCTGTGGGCTAACACACACGAAAAACTGGCAAAATCCCCTAATTCCTATTGCGTCGCCAATAAAATGCTCCTAAACCCCTTTATAGCACCTCCGGGGCTACTGGAGTCAATCTCCAGGTCGTTACGGATGCTACTATGGAAGAATCCAAGAAATTTTGACCCAGACCCTCGGCAACTAAAATATCCGTGGCTAACACACACAAAAAAGTGGCAAAATTGCTTAATTCCTATTGCGCCAAAAATAAAATGCTTCTAAACCCCTCTAAAGTGCCGCCGGGGCAACTGGAGTCGTTCCCTAGGTCGTTACGGATGCTACTATGGAAGAATTCAAGAAAATTTGACCCGGACCCCCTTCAACTAAAAATTCTGTGGGCTAACAGACAAGAAATATTGGCAAAATCGCCTAATTCCTATTGCGTCGCCAATAAAATGCTCCTAAACCCCTCTATAGAGCCATCGGGGCTACTGGAGTCGTTCCCCAGGTTGTTACAGACGCTACTATGGAAGAATACAAGAAAATGCGACTCGGACCCCCAACACCTAAAAAATCCGTGGGCTAACACACACGAAAAAATGGCAAAATTGCCTAATTCTATTGCGTCGCAAATAAAATGATCCTAAACCCCTCTAAAGCACTGCAAGAGCTACTGGAGTCGTTCTCCAGGTCATAACGGATGCTAGTATGGAAGAAATCAAGAAAATTCGAACCAGACCCCCGATACCTAAAAATTCTATGGGCTAACACACACCAAAAACTGGCAAAATAGCCTAATTCCTATTGCATCGCCAATAAAATGCTCCTAAACCCCTCTATTGCACCGTCGGGGCTACTGGAGTCATTCCATAAGTCGTTACGGACGCTATTATTGAAAAACTCAAGAAATATCGACCCAGACCCCCAACACCTAAAAATTTGTGTGTTAACACACACAAAAAAGTAGCAAAATCGCCTAATTCCTATTGCGTCGCCAATAAAATGATCCTGAACTCTTCTAAAGCGCTGTCGGGGCTACTGGAGTCGTTCCCCTGGTCGTTACGGATGCTACTATGGAAGAATTCAAGAAAATTTGACCCGGACCCCCTTCACCTAAAAAATCTGTAGGCTAACAGACATGAAATACTGGCAAAATCGCCTAATTCCTATTGCATCGCCAATAAAATGCTCTTAAACCCCTCTATAGAACCATCGGGGCTACCGAAGTCGTTACCCAGGTCGTTACCGACGCTACTATGGATGAATACAAGAAAATTCGACTCAGACCCCCAACACCTAAAAAATCCGTGGGCTAACACACACGAAAAACTGGCAAAATCGCCTAATTCTATTGCGTCGCAATTAAAATGATCCTAAACCCCTCTAAAGTGCCGTCGGAGCTACTAGAGTCGTTCTCCAGGTCGTAACGGACGCTAATATGGAAGAAATCAAGAAAATTCGACCCGGACCCCCGATACCTAAAATATCCGTAGGCTAACACACACGAAAAAGTGGCAAAATTGCCTAATTCCTATTGCGCCACCAATAAAATTCTCCTAAACCCCTCTATAGAGCCGTCGGGGCTACTGGAGTCGTTCCCCAGGTCTTTACGGATGCTACAATGGAAGAATCCAAGAAATTTAGACACGCCCCCCAGAACGTAAAAAATCCATGGGCTAACATAGACGAAAAACTGGCAAAATCGCCTAATTCCTATTGCGTCGCCAATAAAATGCTCCTGAACCCCTCTAAAGCGCCGCTGGGGCTACTGGAGTCGTTCCCTAGGTCGTTACGGATGCTACAATGGAAGAATCCAAGAAAATTTGACCCGAACCCCCGGCACCTAAAAAATCCGAGGGTTAACACACATGAAAAACTGGCAAAATCGCCTAATTCCTATTGCGTCGCCAATAAAATGCTCCTAAACCCCTCTATAGCGCCGCCGGGGCTACTGGAGTCGTTACCTAGGTCGTTACGGACACTACTATGGAAGAATCCAAGCAAATTCGACCCGGACCCTCGACACCTAAAAAATCTATGGGTTAACACACATGAAAAACTGTCAACATCACCTAATTCCTACTGCATCGCCAATAAAATGCTCCTAAGCCCCTCTAAAGCGCCGCCGGGGCTACTATAGTCGTTCCCCAGGTCGTTACGGATGCTACTAAGGAAAAATCTAAGAAAATTTGACCCGGACCCCCTTCACCTAAAAAATCTGTGGGCTAACACACAAGAAATATTGGCAAAATCGCCTATTTCCTATTGCGTCGCCAATAAAATGCTCCTAAACCCTTCTATTGCGCCGTCGGAGCTACTGGAGTCGTTCCCAGGTCGTTACAGACACTACTATGGAAGAATACAAGAAAATTCAACCCGGACCCCCGGCACCTAAAAAATCTGTGGGCTAACAGACACGAAAAACTGGCAAAATCGCCTAATTTCTATTACTTCACAAATAAAATAATCCTAAACACCTCTAAAGCGCCGCCGGGGCTACTGGAGTTGTTCTCTAGGTCGTAACAGACGCTACTATGGAAAAATCCAAAAAAACTTGACCCAGACCCCCGGCGCCTAAAAAATCTGTGGGCTAACACACACGAAAAACTGGCAAAATCCCATAATTCCTATTGCATCGACAATAAAATGCCCTTAAACCCCTCTATAGCACCTCTGGGGCTACTGGAGTCATTCCCTAGGTCGTTACGGATGTTACTATGGAAGAATCCAAGAAAATATGACCCGAACCCCCGACACCTAAAAAATTCGAGGGTTAACACACACGAAAAATGGCAAAATCGCCTAATTCCTATTGCGTTGCCAATAAAATGCTCCTAAACCCCTCTATAGCGCCCCCGGGGCTACTGGAGTCATTCCCCAGGTTGTTACGGATGCTACTATGGAAGAATTCAAGAAAATTCGACCCGGACCCCCGGCACCTAAAAAATCCGTAGGCTAACACACGAAAAACTGGAAAAATTGCCTAATTCCTATTGTGCCGCCAATAAAATGCTCCTAAACCCCTCTAAAGCGCCGCCGGGGCTACTGAAGTCGTTCTGCAGGTCGTTACGGACGCTACTATGGAAAAATCCAAGAAAATTTGACCCGGACCCCCGGCGCCTAAAAAATCTGTGGGATAACACACACGAAAAACTGGCAAAATCCCATAATTCCTATTGCATCGACAATAAAATGCCCCTAAACCCCTCTATAGCACCACTGGGGCTTCTGGAGTCATTCCCCAGGTCGTTACGGATGCTACTATGGAAGAATCCAAGAAAATTTGACCCGGACCCCCGACACCTAAAATATCTGTGGGCTAACACACACGAAAAAGTGGCAAAATTGCTTAATTCCTATTATGCCGCCAATAAAATGTTCCTAAACCCCTCTATAGCGCCTCCGGGGCTGCTAGAGTCGTTCCCCAGGTCGTTACGGATGCTACTATGAAAGAATTTCAAGAAACTTTGACCCGGACCCCCTTCACCTAAAAAATCTGTGGGCTAACACATAAGAAATACTGGTAAAATTGCCTAATTCCTATTGCGTCGTCAATAAAATGCTCCTAAACCCCTCTATTGCACCGCCGGGGCTACTGGAGTCATTCCCCAGGTCGTTACAGACTCTACTATGGAAGAATACAAGAAAATTCAACTTAGACCCCCGGCACCTAAAAAATCCGTGGGCTAACACACACGAAAAACTGGCAAAATCGCCTAATTCCTATTACGTCGCAAATAAAATGATCCTAAACCCCTCTAAAGCGCCGCCGGAGCTACTGGAGTCGTTATCCTAGTCGTAACGGACGCTACTATGGAAGAAATCATGAAACTTCAACCCGACCCCCGGTACCTACAATTTATGTGGGCTAAGACACACAAAAAACTGGTGAAATTGCCTAATTCATATTGCGTCGCCAATAAAATGCTCTTAAACCCCTCTATTGCACCGTCGTGGCTACTGGAGTCGTTCCTTAGGTCGTTACGGACGCTGCAATGGAAGAATCCAAGAAAATTTGACCCAAACCCCCGGCACCTAAAAAATCCGAGGGTTAACACACACGAAAAACTAGCAAAATCGCCTAATTCCTATTGCGTCGCCAATAAAATGCTCCTAAACCCCTATATAGCACCGCTGGAGCTACTGGAGTCGTTCCCCAAGTCGTTACGGATGCTACTATGGAAGAATTCAAGAAAATTCGACCCGAACCCCCGACACCTAAAAAATCTGTGGGCTAACACACACGAAAAACTGGCAAAATCGCCTAATTTCTACTGCGTTGCTAATAAAATGTTCCTAAGCCCCTCAAAAGCACCGCCGGGGCTACTGTAGTCATTTCCAGGATGTTACAGACGCTATTAAGGAAAAATCCAAGAAAACTTGACCCGGACCCCCGGCACCTAAAAAATCAGTTGGCTAACACACACGAAAAACTGGCAAAATCCCCTAATTCCTAATATGTTACCAATAAAATGCTCCTAAAACCCTCTATAGCACCTCCGGGGCTACTGGAGTCATTCCCAGGTCGTTACGGATGCAACTATGGAAGAATCCAAAAAAATTTGACCCGTACCCCCGGCACCTAAAATATCCGTGGGCTAACACACACGAAAAAGTGGCAAAATTGCTTAATTCCTATTGCGTCGCCAATAAAATGTTCCTAAACCCCTCTAAAGTGCCGCCGAGGCTACTGGAGTTGTTCCCTAGGTCGTTACGGACGCTACTATGGAAAAATCCAAGAAACTTTGACCCGAACCCCCGGCACCTAAAAAATCTGTGGGCTAACATACACGAAAAACTGGCAAAATCCCCTAATTTCTATTGTGTTGCCAATAAAATGCTCCTAAACCCCTCTATAGCACCTCCGGGGCTACTGGAGTCATTACCCAGGTCGTTACGGATGCTATTATGGAAGAATCCAAGAAAACTTGACCCTGACCCCCGGCACCTAAAATATTCGTGGGCTAACACACACGAAAAAGTGGCAAAATTGCTTAATTCCTATTGCGCCGCAAATAAAATACTCCTAAACCCCTCTAAAGCACCGCCGGGGCTACTGGAGTCGTTCCCCAGGTCGTTACGGATGCTACTATGGAAGAATTCAAGGAAATTTGACCCAGACCCCCTTAACCTAAATATTCTGTGGGCTAACACATAAGAAATACTGGCAAAATCGCCTAATTAATATTGCGTTGCCAATAAAATGCTCCTAAACCCCTCTATAGCACCGTCGGGGCTACTAGAGTCGTTTACCAGGTCGTTACAGATGCTACTATGGAAGAATACAAGAAAATTCGACTCGGACCCCCGGCACCTAAAAAATCCGTGGGCTAACATACACGAAAAACTGCCAAAATCGCCTAATTCCTATTGCATCGCAAATAAAATAATCTTAAACCCCTCTAAAGCGCCGCCGGGGCTACTAGAGTCGTTCTTCAGGTCGCAACGGACGCTACTATGGAAGAAATCAAGAAAATTCAACCCGGACCCCCGGTACGTAAAAATTCTGTTGGCTAACACACATGAAAAACTAGCAAAATCGCCTAATTCCTGTTGCGTCGCCAATAAAATGCTCCTAAACCCCTCTATAGCACTGCCGGGGCTACTAAAGTCGTTCCCCAGGTCGTTACGGACGCTACTATGGAAGAAATCCAGAAAATTCGACCCAAACCCTTGGCACCTAAAAATTCAGTGGGCTAACACACACGAAAAACTGGCAAAATCGCCTAATTCCCATTATGTCGCCAATAAAATGCTATTAAACCTCTCTATAGCACCACCGGGGCTACTGGAGTCTTTTCCCAGGTCGTTACAGACGCTACTATGGAATAATCCAAGAAAATTGGACATGGACCCCTGGCACGTAAAAAATTTGTTGGCTAACTAACACACGAAAAACTGGAAAAATTACCTAATTCCTATTGTGTCTCTAATAAAATGATACTAAATCTCTCTAAAGCACCGTCGGGGCTACTGAAGTCGTTCCTCTGGTCATTTCGGACGCTACTATGGAAGAATCCAAAAAAATTCGACCTAGACCCCCGACACCTAAAATATCCGTGGGCTAACACACACGAAAAAGTGGCAAAATTGACTAATTCCTATTGTGTCTCCAATAAAATGCTCCTATACCCCTCTAAAGCGCTGTCAGGGCTACTGGAGTCGTTCGCCAGGTTGTTACGGACACTTCTATGGAAGAATCCAAGAAAATTTGACCCGAACCCCCGGCACCTAAAAAATCTGTGGGTTAACACACACGAAAAACTAGCAAAATCGCCTAATTCCTATTGCGTCGCCAATAAAATGCTTCAAAACTCCTCTATAGCGCCGCCGGGGCTACTGGAGGTATTCCCCAGGTCGTTACGGACGCTTCTATGAAAGAATCCAAGAAAATTTGACCCGGACCTCCGGCACCTAAAATATCCGTGGGCTAACACACACTAAAAAGTGGCAAAATTACTTAATTCCTATTGCGCCGCCAATAAAATGCTCCTAAACCCCTCTAAAGTGCCACCGGTAGGGGTGCTCACGGTTCGGTTTGGATCGGTTTTTATTTAAAAAATAACCAAACCAATTGAGTCGGTTATTCAAATTGTCAAATCAAACCAAACCAAACTATATCGGTTTTTACTATTCAGTTTTTGTCGGTTTTTATCGGTTTTTTCGGTTTTTTCAGTTTTTAAAACACCTTATAGTCATTAGTCACTATTTGAATTTAAACTTATTTGAAATAGTCATTAAACCTTGTAGTCATTAGTCACTATTTGAATTTAAACTCATCATCTAATTTATCAACCAAGCCATGTCGATAAGCCAAATGCCTCCATAACATTTGATACATATGAATAAACAGAAAATAAAACATGGCTCAACTCATGAATCAACTTTAAATAGAGGGCTCAACGTAAACAGAAAATAGTAATGTCATTTTCATCATCCAACTTTAAAAAGAGTTGTATTACAATAACAAAATCATAATAGGGTCCTGTAAAACACTCTTTCACATAGCAAAATTTTAAGCCCGCCTTATTTTCATAACATAGATATAAAAGCAATCACATGTTATTTTTTTTATAACTGGTAACAAGTTGGTATACAAAGGCACTAAAGCAGTGCAAAGGCATAATTACAATTTACAGAGAGACCAAAAATTTTCATAAAAAAATTAAAATACACACACACATATATATATATATATAAATTTAATTTTTAAAATATGTATATATAAAGTTGGTTTGGTTCGGTTCTTTCAGTTTTTTTAGACTTGAAACCAAAACCAAACCAAATATAGTCGGTTTTTAAATTTAAAAAACAAACCAAATCAAACTAAATAAATGTTGGGTTTTTTTTCCGATTTGGTTTGGTTATCGGTTTGGTTCAGTTTTTTGATTTTTCGTGTTCAGCCCTAGCCACCGGGGCTACTGGAGTCGTTCCCTAGGTCGTTATGGACGCTACTATAGAAAAATCCAAGAAAATTTGACCAGAACCCCAGGCACCTAAAAATTCTGTGTGCTAACACACACGAAAAACTAGCAAAATCCCCAAATTCCTATTGCGTCGCCAATAAAATGCTACTAAACCCCTCTATAGAACCTCTGGGGCTACTGAAGTAATTCCCCATGTTGTTACGGATGCTACTATGGAAGAATCCAAAAAAATTTGACCCGTACCCCCAGCACCTAAAATATCTGTGGGCTAACACACACGAAAAAGAGGCAAAATTGCTTAATTCCTATTGTGCCGCCAATAAAATGCTCCTAAACCCCTCTAAACCGCCGCCGGGGCTACTGGAGTCATTCCACAGGTCGTTACGGATGCTACTATGGAAGAATTCTAGAAAATATGACCCGGACCCCCTTCACCTAAAAAATCTGTGGGCTAACACACACGAAAAACTGGCAAATCTCCTAATTACTATTGCGTCGCCAATAAAATGCTTCTAAACCCCTCTATAACACCATCGAGGCTATTGGAGCCATTCTCCAGGTCGTTACGGACGCTACTATGGAATAAATCAAGAAAATTCGACCAGTACCCCCGACACCTAAAAAATCCGTGTGCTAACACACACGAAAAACTATTAAATTGCTTAATTCCTATTGCGCCGCCAATAAAATGCTCCTAAACCCCTCTAAAGCACCGTCGGGGCTACTGGAGTCGTTCCCCAGGTCTTTACGGACGCTAATATGGAAAAAACCAAGAATATTTGACCCGGATCCCCGGCACCTAAAAAATCTGTGGGCTTACACACACGAAAAACTAGCAAAATCCCCTAATTCCTATTGCGCCGCTAATAAAATGCTCCTAAACCCCTCTATAGCACCTCTGGGGCTACTGGATTCATTCCCCAGGTCGTTACGGACGCTAATATTGAAGAATCCAAGAAAATTTGACCCATACCCCCGGCACCTAAAATATCTGTGGGCTAACACACGAAAATGTGGCAAAATTGCTTAATTCCTATTGCGTCGTCAATATAATGCTCCTAAACCCCTCTAAAGCGCCACCGGGGCTACTAGAGTCGTTCCCCAGGTCGTTACGGATGCTACTATGGAAGAATTCAAGAAATTTTGACCTGGACCCCCTTCACCAAAAAAATCTGTTGGCTAACACAAAAGAAATACTGGCAAAATCGCCTAATTCCTATTGCCTCGCCAATAAAATGCTCCTAAACCCCTCTATAGCACTGCCGGGGCTACTGGAGTCATTCCCTAGGTCGTTACGGATGCTACTCTGGAAGAAATCAAGAAAATTCGACCCAGACCCCCGGTATCTAAAAATTCAGTGGGCTAACACATACTAAAAAGTGGCAAAATCGCCAAATTCCCATTGCGTCGCCAATAAAATGCTCCTAAACCCCTTTATAGCACCGCCGGGGCTACTGGAGTCATTCCCCAGGTCGTTACGGACGCTAGTATGGAAGAATCCAAGAAAATTCGACCCGTACCCCCGGCACCTAAAAAATCCATGTGTTAACACACACGAAAAACTGGCAAAATCTCCTAATTCTTATTGCGTCGCCAATAAAATGCTCCTAAACCCCTCTATAGCACTGTCGGGGCTACTGGAGTCATTCTCCAGGTCGTTACGGACACTACTATGGAAGAATCCAAGAAAATTCGACACGGACCCCTGGCACGTAAAAAATCTGTGGCAAACACACACGAAAAACTCAAAAAATTACCTAATTCCTATTGCATCACCAATAAAATGCTCTTAAACCCCTCTAAAGTGCCGCCGGGGCTACTGGAGTCGTTCCCCAGGTCGTTACGGACGCTACTATGGAAGAATTCAAGAAAATTCGACCCGAACCCCCGGTATCTAAAATATCCGTGGGCTAACACACACGAAAAAGTGGCAAAATTGCCTAATTCCTATTGCGCCACCAATAAAATGCTCCTAAACCCCTCTATAGAGCCGTCGGGGCTACTGGAATCGTTTCCCAGGTCGTTATTGATGCTATAATGGAAGAATCCAAGAAATTTAGAGACGGCCCCCCGGAACGTAAAAAATCCGTGGGCTAACATACACGAAAAACTTGATAAATCGCCTAATTCCTATTGTGTCGCCAATAAAATGCTCCTGAACCCCTCCAAAGCACCGCCGGGGCTACTGGAGTCATTCCCCAAGTCGTTACGGATGCTACTATGGAAGAATCCAAGAAAAGTTGACCCGAACCCCCGGCACCTAAAAAATCTGTGGGTTAACACACACGAAAAACTGGCAAAATCGCCTAATTCCTATTGCATTGCCAATAAAATGCTCCTAAAACCCTCTATAGCGCCGCCGGGGCTACTGCAGTCATTCTCCAGGTGTTTATGGACGCTACTATGGAAGAATCCAAGGAAATTCGACCCGGACACCCGGCACCTAAAATATCCGTGAGCTAACACACATGAAAAACAGGCAAAATCTCCTAATTCCTATTGCGTCGCCAATAAAATTCTCCTAAACCCTACAATAGCACCATCGGGGCTATTGGAGTCGTTCTAAAGGTCGTTGTGGATGCTACTATTGAAGAAATCAAGAAAATTCGACCCGCACCCCGGGCACCTAAAAAATCCGTGGGCTAACACATACGAAGCATTGGCAAAATTGCTTAATTCCTATTGCGCCGCCAATAAAATGCTCCTAATCCCCTCTAAAGCGCCGCCGGGGCTACTAGAGTCGTTCCCTAGGTCCTTACGGACGCTACTATAGAAAAATCCAAGAAATTTTGACCCGGACCCCCGGCACCTAAAAAGTCTGTGGGCTAACACACACGAAAAACTGGCAAAATCACCAAATTCCCATTGCATCGCCAATAAAATGCTTCTAAACCCCTCTATAGCACCGCCGAGGCTACTGGAGTCGTTCCCCGGGTCGTTACGGACGCTACTATTGAAGAATCCAGGAAAATTCGACCTGTACCCCCGGCACCTAAAAAATCCGTGGGCTAACACACACGAAAAACTGGCAAAATCGCCTAATTTCTATTGCGTCTCCAATAAAATGCTCTTAAACCCCTCTAAAGCGCCGCCGGGGCTACTGGAGTCGTTCCCCAGGTCGTTAAGGACGCTACTATGGAAGAATTCAAGAAAATTCGACCCGAACCCCCGGTACCTAAAATATCTGTGGGCTAACACACACGAAAAAGTGGCAAAATTGCCTAATTCTTATTGCGCCACCAATAAAATGCTCCGAAACCCCTCTATAGAGCCGTCGGGGCTATAGGAATCGTTTCCCAGGTCGTTATTGATGCTACAATGGAAGAATCCAAGAAATTTAGAGACGGCCCCCGGAACGTAAAAAATCTGTGGGCTAACATACACGAAAAACTTGATAAATCGCCTAATTCCTATTGTGTCGCCAATAAAATGCTCCTGAACCCCTCCAAAGCATCGCCGGGGCTACTGGAGTCATTCCCCAAGTCGTTACGGATGCTACTATGGAAGAATCCAAGAAAAGTTGACCCGAACCCCCGCCACCTAAAAAATCCGTGGGTTAACACACACGAACAACTGGCAAAATCGCCTAATTCCTATTGCATTGCCAATAAAATGCTCCTAAAACCCTCTATAGCGCCGCCGGGGCTACTGCAGTCATTCTCCAGGTGTTTATGGACGCTACTATGGAAGAATCCAAGGAAATTCGACCCGAACACCCGGCACCTAAAATACCCGTGGGCTAACACACATGAAAAACAGGCAAAATCTCCTAATTCCTATTGCGTCGCCAGTAAAATTCTCCTAAACCCTACAATAGCACCATCGGGGCTATTGGAGTCGTTCTCAAGGTCGTTGCGGATGCTACTATTGAAGAAATCAAGAAAATTCGACCCACACCCCGGGCACCTAAAAAATCCGTGGGCTAACACATACGAAACACTGGCAAAATTGCTTAATTCCTATTGCGCCGCCAATAAAATGCTCCTAATCCCCTCTAAAGCGCCGCCGGGGCTACTAGAGTCGTTCCCCAGGTCGTTACGGACGCTACTATGGAAAAATCTAAGAAATTTTGACCCGGAACCCCGGCACCTAAAAAGTCTGTGGGCTAACACACACGAAAAACTGGCAAAATCGCCAAATTCCCATTGCATCGCTAATAAAATGCTTATAAACCCCTCTATAGCACCGCCGGGGCTACTGGAGTCGTTCCCCGGGTCGTTACGGACGCTACTATTGAAAAATCCAAGAAAATTCGACCTGTACCCCCGGCACCTAAAAAATCTGTGGGCTAACACACACGAAAAACTTGCAAAATCGCCTAATTTCTATTGCGTCTCCAATAAAATGCTCCTATAACCCTCTAAAGTGCCGTCGGGGCTACTAGAGTCGTTCCCCAGGTCGTTACGGATGCTACTATGGAAGAATCCAAGAAAATTTGACCTGGACCCCGGCACCTAAAAAATCCATGGGTTAACACACACGAAAAACTAGAAAAATCTCCTAATTCCTATTGCGTCGCTAATAAAATGCTCCTAAACCCCTCTATAGCACTGTCGGGGCTACTGGAGTCATTCTCCAGGTCGTTACGGACGCTACTATGGAAGAATCCAGGAAAATTCGACACGGACCCCTGGCACGTGAAAAATCTGTGGCTAACACACATGAAAAACTTGAAAAATTACCTAATTCCTATTGCATCGCCAATAAAATGCTCTTAAACCCCTCTAAAGCGCCGCCGGGGCTACTGGAGTCGTTCCCCAGGTCGTTACGGACGCTACTATGGAAGAATTCAAGAAAATTAGACCTGAACCCCCGGTACCTAAAATATCTGTGGGCTAACACACACGAAAAAATAGCAAAATTGCCTAATTCCTATTGCGCCACCAATAAAATGCTCCTAAACCCCTCTATAGAGCCGTCAGGGCTACTAGAATCGTTTCCCAGGTCGTTATTGATGCTACAATGGAAGAATCCAAGAAATTTAGAGATGGCCTCCCAGAACGTAAAAAATCCGTGGACTAACATAGACGAAAAACTTGATAAATCGCCTAATTCCTATTGTGTCGCCAATAAAATGCTCCTGAACCCCTCCAAAGCACCGCCAGGGCTACTGGAGTCATTCCCCAAGTCGTTACAGATGCTACTATGGAAGAATCCAAGAAACGTTGACCCGAACCTCCGGCACCTAAAAAATCCGTGGGTTAACACACACGAAAAACTGGCAAAATCGCCTAATTCCTATTGCATCGCCAATAAAATGGTCCTAAAACCCTCTATAGCGCCGCCGGGGCTACTGCAGTCATTCTCTAGGTCATTACGGATACTATGGAAGAATCCAAGGAAATTCGACCCGGACCCCCAACACCTAAAATATCCGTGAGCTAACACACATGAAAAACAGGCAAAATCTCCTAATTCCTATTGCGTCACCAATAAAATTCTCCTAAACCCCTCTATAGCATCATCGGGGCTATTGGAGTCGTTCTCAAGGTCGTTGCGGATGCTACTATAAAAGAAATCAAGAAAATTCGACCCGCACCCCGGGCACCTAAAAAATCCGTGGGCAAACACATACGAAACACTGGCAAAATTGCTTAATTCCTATTGCGCCGCCAATAAAATTCTCCTAATCCCCTCTAAAGCGCCGTCGGGGCTACTAGAGTCGTTCCCCAGGTCGTTACAGATGCTACTATGGAAAAATCCAAGAAATTTTGACCCGGACCCCCGGCACCTAAAAAATCTGTGGGCTAACACACACGAAAAACTGGCAAAATCGCTTAATTCCTACTGCGTCGCCAATAAAATGCTCCTAAGCCCCTCTAAAGCACCGTCGGGGCTACTGGAGTCATTCTCCAGGTCGTTACGGACGCTACTATAGAAGAATCCAAGAAAATTTAACCCGAACCCCCGGCACCTAAAATATCCATGTGCTAACACACACGAAAAACTGGCAAAATCGCCTAATTCCTACTGCGTCGCCAATAAAATGCTCCTAAGCTCGTCTATTCCACTGCCGAGGCTACTAGAGTCGTTCCCCAGGTCGTTACGGACGCTACCATAGAAGAATTCAAGAAAATTCAACCCGAACCCCCGGCACCTAAAAATTCTGTGGGCTAACACATACGAAAAACAGGCAAAATTGCCTAATTCCTATTACGTCGCCAATAAAAATGCTCCTAAACCTCTCTATTGCACCGCTGGGGCTACTGTAGTCGTTCCCCAGGTCGTTACGGACGCTACTATGGAAAAAATTAAGAAAAATTGACCCAGACCCCTGGCACCTAGAAATTCAGTGGGCTAACACACACAAAAAACTGGCAAAATCGCCTAATTCCCATTATGTCGCCAATAAAATGCTCTTAAACCCCTCTATAGCACCGCCGGGGCAACTGGAGTCTTTCCCTAGGTCGTTACGGATGCTACTATGGAAAAATCCAAGAAAATTCAACACGGACCCCTAGCACGTAAAAAATCTGTGGGCTAACACACATGAAAAAATGGAAAAATTACCTAATTCCTATTGCGTCTCTAATAAAATGATCCTAAACCCCTCTAGAGCACCGCTGGGGCTATTGGAGTCGTTCCCCTAGTCGTTACGGACACTACTATGGAAGAATCCAAGAAAATTTGACCCGGACCCCTGGCACCTAAAATATCCGTGGGCTAACACACACGAAAAAGTGGCAAAATTGCCTAATTCCTATTGTGACTCCAATAAAACGCTCCTATACCCCTCTAAAGCGCCGTTGGGGCTAGTAGAGTCGTTCCCCAGGTCGTTACGGATGCTACTATGAAAGAATCCAAGAAAATTTGACCCGAACCCCCGACATCTAAAAAATTCGTGGGTTAACACATGAAAAATTTGCAAAATCGCCTAATTCCTATTGCGTCACCAATAAAATGCTCCTAAATCCCTCTATGGCGCCGCCGGGGCTACTAGAGTCGTTCCTCAGGTCGTTACGGACGTTACTATGGAAGAATCCAAGAAAATTTGACCCGGACCCCCGGCACCTAAAAAATCCGTGGGCTAACACACACGAAAAACTGGAAAAATCTCCTAATTCCTATTGCGTCGCCAATAATATGCTCCTAAACCCCTCTATAGCACCATCGAGGCTATTGGAGTCGTTCTCCAGGTCGTTTCGGATGCTACTATGAAAGAAATCAAGAAAATTCGACCCGTACCCCCGACACCTAAAAAATCTGTGTGCTAACACACACGAAAAACTATTAAAATTGCTTAATTCCTATTGCGCCGCCAATAAAATACTCCTAAACCCCTCTAAAGCACCTCCGGGGCTACTGGAGTCGTTCCCAAGGTCGTTACGGACGCTACTATGGAAAAATCGAAGAAAGTTTGACCCGGACCCCCGGCACCTAAAATATTTGTGGGCTAACACACACGAAAAACTAGCAAAATCCCCTAATTCCTATTGCGTCGCTAATAAAATGCTCCTAAACCCCTCTATAGCACCTCTAGGGCTACTGGAGTCAATCCCGAGGTCGTTACAGACGCTACTATAGAAGAATCCAAGAAAATTTGACTCGGACCCCCAGCACCTAAAATATCCGTGGGCTAACACACGAAAATGTGGCAAAATTGCTTAATTCCTATTACGCCGCCAATATAATGCTCCTAAACCCTTCTAAAGCGCCGCCGGGGCTACTGGAGTCGTTCCCCAGGTAGTTATGAATGCTACTATGGAAGAATCCAAGAAAATTTGACCTGGACCCCCTTTACCTAAAAAATCTATGGGCTAACACACAAGAAATACTGGCAAAATCGCCTAATTACTATTGAGTCGCCAATAAAATGTTCCTAAAATCCTCTATAGCGCTACCGGGGCTACTGGAGTCATTCCCCAGGTCGTTACGGAAGCTACTCTGGACGAAATCATGAAAATTCGACCCAGACGCCCGGTATCTAAAAATTCAGTGGGCTAACACACACTAAAAACTAGCAAAATCACCAAATTCCCATTGCGTCGCCAATAAAATGCTCCTAAACCCCTCTATAGCACCGCCGGGGCTACTGGAGTCGTTCCCCAGGTCGTTACGGACGCTACTATTGAAGAATCCAAGAAAATTCGACCCGTACCCCCAGCACCTAAAAAATCCGTGGGCTAACACACACGAAAAACTGGCAAAATCGCCTAATTCCTATTGCGTCGCAAATAAAATGCTCCTAAACCCCTCTATAGCACCTCCGGGGCTACTGGAGTCATTCCCTAGGTCGTTACGGATGCTACTATGGAAGAAATCAAGAAAAATCGACCCAGACCCCCGGCACCTAAAACTAGCAAAATCGCCTAATTGCTATTGCATCGCCAATAAAATGCTCCTAAACCCCTCTAAAGCGCCGCCGGGGCTATTGGAGTCGTTCCCTAGGTTGTTACGGATGCTACAATGGAAGAATCCAAGAAAATTTGACCCGAACCCCCGGAACCTAAAAAATCTGTGGGTTAACACACACGAAAAACTGGCAAAATCTCTTAATTCCTATTGCGTCGCTAATAAAATGCTCCTAAAACCCTCTATAGCGCCGCCGGGGCTACTGGAGTCGTTACCCAGGTCGTTAAGGATGCTACTATTGAAGAATTCAAGAAACTATGACCCGGACCTCCTTCACCTAAAATATCTGTGGGCTAACACACACGAAAAAGAGGCAAAATTGCTTAATTCCTATTGTGCCGCCAATAAAATGCTCCTAAGCCCCTCTAAACCGCCGCTGGGGCTACTAGAGTCGTTCCACAGGTCGTTACAGATGCTACTATGGAAGAATCCAGAAAATATGACCCGGACCCCCTTCACCTAAAAAATCTGTGAGCTAACACATAAGAAATACTGGCAAAATCGCCTAATTCCTATTGCGTCGCCAATAAAATGCTCCTAAACCCCTCTATTGCACCGCTGAGGCTACTGGAGTCATTACCTAGGTCGTTACGGACGCTATTATGGAAGAATCCAAGAAAACTTGACCCTGACCCCCGGCACCTAAAATATCTGTGGGCTAACACACGCGAAAAAGTGGCAAAATCACCTAATTCCTATTGCGTCGCTAATAAAATGCTCCCAAACCCCTCTAAAGTGCCGCCGGGGCTACTGGACTCGTTCTCCAGGTCGTAATGGATGCTACTATGGAAGAATCCAAGAAACTTTGACCTGGACCCCCGGCACCTAAAAAATCCATGGGCTAACACAGACGAAAAGTTGGCAAAATCGCCTAATTCCTATTGCGTCGCCAATAAAATGCTCCTAAGCCCCTCTAAAGCGTCGCCGGGGCTACTATAGTCGTTCCCCAGGTCATTACGGACGCTACTAAGGAAAAATCCAAGAAACTTTGACTCGGATCCCCTTCACCTAAAAAATCTATAGGTTAACACACAAGAAATACTGGAAATATCGCCTAATTCCTATTGCATCGCCAATAAAATGCTCCTAAACCCCTCTATAGCGTCGCCGGGGCTACTGGAGTCGTTCCCCAGGTCGTTATGGACACTACTATGGAATAATACAAGAAAATTCGACTCGGACCCCTAGCACCTAAAAAATCTGTGGGCTAACACACACGAAAAACTGGCAAAATCACCTAATTCATATTGCGTCGCAAATAAAATGCTCCTAAACCCATCTAAAGCGCCGCCGGGGATACTGGAGTTGTTCTCCAGGTCGTAACGGACGCTACTATGGAAGAATCCAAGAAAATTCAACCCATACCCCGACACCTAAAAAATCCATGGGCTAACACACACGAAAAACTGGCAAAATCGCCTAATTCCTACTGCGTCGCCAATAAAATGCTCCTAAGCCCTTCTAAAGCGCCGCCAGGGCTACTGTAGTCGTTCCCCAGGTCGTTACGGACGCTACTATGGAAGAATGCAAGAAAATTTGACCTGAACCCCCGGCACCTAAAAAATCTGTGGGCTAACACACACGAAAAACTAGCAAAATCCCCTAATACCTATTGCGTCGCCAATAAAATGCTCTAAAACCCCTCTATAGCACCTCCGGGGCTATTGGAGTCTTTCCCCAGGTCGTTACGGACGCTACTATGGATGAATCCATGAAAATTTGACCCGAACCCCCGGCACCTAAAAAATCCGTGGGTTAACACATATGAAAAAGTGGCAAAATTGCTTAATTTCTATTGCGCCGCCAATAAAATAATTCTAAACCCCTCTAAAGCGCCGTTGGGGCTACTGGAGTCGTTCCCCAGGTCGTTATGACGCTACTATGGAAAAATCTAAGAAAATTTGACCCGAACCCCCGGCGCCTAAAAAATCTGTGGGATAACACACACGAAAAACTGGCAAAATCCCCTAATTCCTATTGCGTCGCCAATAAAATGCTCCTAAACCCCTCTAAAGCGCCTCCGGGGCTACTGGAGCCGTTCCCCAGGTCATTACGGATGCTACTATGGAGGACTTTCAAGAAACTTTGACCCGGACCCCCTTCACCTAAAAAATCTGTCGGTTAACATACAAGAAATACTGATAAAATTGCGTAATTCCTATTACGTCGCCAATAAAATGCTTCTAAACCTCTCTATTGCACCGCCGGAGCTACTGGAGTCGTTCCCCAGGTCGTTACATATGCTACTATGGAAGAATACAAGAAAATTCGACTCGGACCCCGGCACCTAAAAAATCCGTGGGCTAACACACACGAAAAACTGGCAAAATCGCCTAATTCCTATTGCGTCGCAAATAAAATGATCCTAAACCCCTCTAAAGCGCTGTCGGAGCTACTGGAGTCATTCTCCTGGTCGTAACGGATGCTACTATGTAAGAAATCAAGAAACTTCGACCCGGACCCGCGATACCTAAAAATTATGTAGGCTAACACACACGAAAAACTGGTGAAATTGCCTAATTCTTATTGCGTCGCCAATAAAATGCTCTTAAACCCATCTATTGCACCTCCGTGGCTACTGGAGTCGTTCCTTAGGTCGTTACGGATGGTACAATGGAAGAATCCAAGAAAATTTGACCTGAACCCCCGGCACCTAAAAAATCTGAGGGTTAACACACACGAAAAACTGGCAAAATCGCATAATTCCTATTGCATCGCCAATAAAATGCTCCTAAACCCTTCTATAGTGCCGCCGGGGCTACTGGAGTTATTCCCAGGTCGTTACGGATGCTACTATGGAAGAATTCAAGAAAATTCGACCCGGACCCCCGACACCTAAAAAATCCGTGGGCTAACACACACGAAAAACTGGCAAAATCGCCTAATTTCTACTGCGTTGCTAATAAAATGTTCCTAAGCCCCTCAAAAGCTCCGCCAGGGCTACTGTAGTCATTTCCAGGACGTTACAGACGCTATTAAGGAAAAATCCAAGAAAACTTGACCCGGACCCCCGGCACCTAAAAAATAAGTGGGCTAACACACACGAAAAACTGGCAAAATCCCCTAATTCCTATTATGTCGCCAATAAAATGCTCCTAAACCCCTCTATAGCACCTCCGGGGCTACTGGAGTCATTCCCCAGGTCGTTACAGACGCTACTATGGAAGAATCCAAGAAAATTTGACCCGGACCCCCGGCACCTAAAATATCCGTGGGCTAACACACGAAAAAGTGGCAAAATTGCTTAATTCCTATTGCATCGCCAATAAAATGCTCCTAAACCCCTCTAAAGTGCCGCCGGGGCTACTGGAGTTGTTCCCCAGGTTGCTACGGATGCTACTATGGACAAATCCAAGAAAATTTGACCCGAACCCCCGGCACCTAAAAAATCTATGGGCTATCACACACGAAAAACTGGCAAAATCCCCTAATTTCTATTGTGTCGCCAATAAAATGCTCCTAAACCCCTCTATAGTACCTCCGGAGCTACTGGAGTCATTACCTAGGTCGTTACGGACGCTATTACGGAAGAATCCAAGAAAACTTGACCCTGACCCCCGGCACCTAAAATATCTGTGGGCTAACACACGTGAAAAAGTGGCAAAATTGCTTAATTCCTATTGCGCCGCCAATAAAATGCTCCTAAACCCCTCTAAATCACATCCGGGGCTACTGTAGTCATTCCCCAGGTCGTTACGGATGCTACTATTGAAGAATTAAAGGAAATTTTACCCGGACCCCCTTAACCTAAAAATTCTATGGGCTAACACATAAGAAATACTGGCAAAATCGCCTAATTAATATTGCGTTGCCAATAAAATGCTCCTAAACCCTTCTATAGAGCCGCCGGGGCTACTAGAGTCGTTCCCTAGGTCGTTACGGATGCTACTATGGAAGAATATAAGAAAATTCGACTCGGAGCCCCGGCACCTAAAAAATCCGTGGGCTAACACACACGAAAAACTGGCAAAATCGCCTAATTCCTATTGCATCGCAAATAAAATGATCCTAAACCCCTCTAAAGCGCCGCCGGGGCTACTGGAGTCGTTCTCCAGGTCTTAACGGATGCTACTATGGAAGAAATCAAGAAAATTCAACCCGGACCCCCGGTACCTAAAAATTCTGTCGGCTAACACACACGAAAAACTGGCAAAATCGCCTAATTCCTGTTGCGTCGCCAATAAAATGCTCCTAAACCCCTCTATAGCACTGCCGGGGCTACTAAAGTCGTTCCCCAGGTCGTTACGGATGCTAATATAGAAGAAATCCAGAAAATTCGACCAAAACCCCTGGCACCTAAAAATTCAGTGGGCTAACACACACGAAAAACTGGCAAAATCGCCTAATTCCCATTATGTCGCCAATAAAATGCAATTAAACCTCTCTATAGCACTACCGGGGCTACTGGAGTCTTTCCCCAGGTCGTTACGGACGCTAATATGGAAGAATCCAAGAAAATTGGACATGGACCCCTGGCACGTAAAAAATCTGTGGGCTAACTAACACACACGAAAAACTGGAAAAATTACCTAATTCCTATTGTGTCTCTAATAAAATGATCCTAAACCTCTCTAAAGTACCGCCAGGGCTACTGAAATCGTTCCCCTGGTCGTTTCGGACGCTACTATGGAAGAATCCAAGAAAATTCGACCTAGACCCCCGGCACCTAAAATATCTGTAGGCTAACACACACGAAAAAGTGGCAAAATTGATTAATTCCTATTGTGTCTCCAATAAAATGCTCCTATACCCCTCTAAGAGGGGTTTGGGAGCATTTTATTGGCGACGCAATAGGAATTAGGCGATTTTGCCAGTATTTCTTGTGTGTTAGCCCACAGATTTTTCAGGTGAAGGGGGTCCGGGTCAAATTTTCTTGAATTCTTCCATTGTAGCATCCGTAAAGACTTGGGAAACGACTCCAGTAGCCCCGGCGGCGCTTTAGAGGGGTTTAGGAGCATTTTATTGGCGGCGCAATAGGAATTAAGCAATTTTGCCATTTTTTCGTATGTGTTAGCCCATAGATAATTTAGGTGCAGGGGGTCTGGGTCAAATTTTCTTTGATTCTTCCATAGTAGCGTCCGTAACGACCTGGGGAATGACTCCAGTAGCCCCGGAGGTGCTATAGAGGGGTTTAGGAGCATTTTATTGGCAACGCAATAAGAATTAGGGAATTTTGCTAGTTTTTCGTGTGTGTTAGCCCACAGATTTTTTAGGCACCGGGGGTCCGAGTCAAATTTTCTTGAATTTTTCCATAGTAGCATCCGTAACGACCTGGGGAACGACTCCAGTAGGCCCGACGGCACTTTAGAGAATATTAGGAGCATTTTATTGGCGGCGCAATAGGAATTAAGCAATTTTGCCACTTTTTCATGTGTGTTAGCCCACAGATATTTTAGGTGCAGGGAGTTCGGGTCAAAATTTCTTGGATTCTTCTATAGTAGCGTCCATAACGACCTGGGAAATGACTCCAGTAGCCCAGGAGGTGCTATAGAGGGGTTTAGGAGCATTTTATTGGCGACGCAATAGGAATTAGGGGATTTTACCAGTTTTTCGTGTGTGTTAGCCCACAGATTTTTTAGGTGCCGGGGGTTCAGGTCAAATTTTCTTGCATTCTTCCATAGTAGCATCCGTAACGACCTGGGAATGACTCCAGTAGCCCCGGCGGCTCTTTAGAGGGGTTTAGGAGCATTTTATTGGCGGTGCAATAGAAATTAAGTAATTTTGCCACTTTTTCGTGTGTGTTAGCCCACGTATATTTTAGGTGCCGCGGGTCCGGGTAAAATTTTCTTGGATTCTTCCATAGTAGCATCCGTAACGACCTAGGGAAGGACTCCAGTAGCTCCGGAGGTGCTATAGAGGGGTTTAGGAGCATTTTATTAGCAACGCAATAGTAATTATGGGATTTTGCCAGTTTTTCGTGTGTGTTAGCCCACAGATGTTTTAGGTGCCGGGGGTCCGGGTCAACTTTTCTTGGATTTTTCCATAGTAGCGTCCGTAATGACTTGGGGAACGACTATAGTAGCGCCGACATCGCTTTAGAGGGTGTTAGGAGCATTTTATTGGCGACTTAGTAGGAATTAGGCGATTTTGTCAGTTTTTTGTGTGTGTTAGCCCACAGATTTTTTAGGTGCCGGGGGTCTGGGTCAAAGTTTCTTGGATTCTTCCATAATAGCGTCCATAATGACCTGGGGAACGACTCCAGTAGCCCCGACGATGCTATATAGGGGTTTAAGAGCATTTTATTGGCGACACAATAGGAATTAGGCGATTTTGCCAGTTTTTCGTGTGTGTTAGCCCTCGGATTTTTTAGGTGCCGGGGGTACGGGTCAAAGTTTCTTGGATTTTTCCATAGTAGCATCCGTAACGACCTGGGGAACGACTCCAGTAGCCCCGGCGACGCTTTAGAAGGGTTCAGGAGCATTTTATTGGCGATGTAATAGGAATTAGCCCACGGATTTTTTAGGTGTCGGGGGTGCGGGTCAAATTTTCTTGATTTCTTAAATAGTAGCATCCGTAACGACCTGGGGAACGACTCTAGTAGCCCCATCGGCACTTTAGAGGGGTATAGGAGTATTTTATTGGAGACGCAATAGAAATTAGGCGATTTTGCCAGTTTTTCGTATGTGTTAGCCGACAGATTTTTTAGGTGCCGGGGGTTCGGGTCAAATTTTCTTGGATTCATCCATAGTAGCGTCCGTAATGACCTGGGGAGCGACTCCAGTAGCCCCGACGGCGCTTTAGAGGGGTATAGGAGAATTTTATTGGAGACGCAATAGGAATTAGGCGATTTTGCCAGTTTTTTGTGTGTGTTAGCCCACGGATTTTTTAGATGCCGGGGGTCCGGGTCGAATTTTCTTAGATTCTTCCATAGTAGCATCCGTAACTAACTGGGGAATGACTCCAGTAGCCCCGGCGGTGCTATGGAGGGATTTAGGAGCATTTAATTGGCGACAGAATAGGAATTAGGTGATTTTGCCAGTTTTTCGTGTGTGTTAACCCACGGATTTTTTAGGTGCCGGGGGTTCGGGTCAAATTTTCTTAGATTCTTCCATAGTAGCATCAGTAACGACCTGGGGAAAGACTCTAGTAGCCCCAACGGTGCCATAGAGGGGTTTATGAGCATTTTATTGGCAACGCAATGGGAATTAAGCGATTTTGCCAGTTTTTCGTGTGTGTTAACCCACTGAATTTTTAGGTGCCGAGAGTCTGGGTTGAATTTTCTTGATTTCTTCCATAGTAGCGTCCGTAACGACCTGGGGAACGACTCTAGTAGCCCCGGCGGTGCAATAGAGGGGTTTAGGAGGATTTTATTGGCAACGCAATAGGAATTAGGCAATTTTGCCAGTTTTCCGTGTGTGTTAGCCCACAGATTCTTTAGGTACCAGGTCGAATTTTCTTGATTTCCTCCATAGTAGCATCCGTTACGACCTGGAGAATGACTCCAGTAGCCCCGGCGGTGCTTTAGAGGGGTTTAAGAGCATTTTATTGGCGACGCAATAGAAATTAGGCGATTTTGCCAGTTTTTCGTGTGTGTTAGCCCACAGATTTTTTAGGTGCCAGGGGTGCGGGTCGAATTTTCTTGATTTCTTCCATAGTAGCGTCCGTAACGATTTGGATAACGACTCCAGTAGCCCCGACGGTGCAATAGAGGGGTTTAGGAGCATTTTATTGGCGACGCAATAGGAATTAGGAGATTTTGCCACTTTTTCGTGTGTGTTAGCCCACGTATATTTTAGGTACCGGGGGTCCGGGTCAAATTTTCTTGGATTCTTCCATAGTAGCGTCCGTAACGACCTAGGGAAGGACTCCAGTAGCCCCGGAGGTGCTATAGAGGGGTTTAGGAGTATTTTATTAGCAACGCAATAGTAATTATGGGTTTTTTGCCAGTTTTTCGTGTGTGGTAGCCCACAGATGTTTTAGGTGCCGGGGGTCCGGGTCAACGTTTCTTGGATTTTTCCATAGTAGCGTCCGTAATGACCTGGGGAACGACTATAGTAGCCCCGACATCGCTTTAGAGGGTGTTAGGAGCATTTTATTGGCGACTTAGTAGGAATTAGGCGATTTTGTCAGTTTTTTGTGTGTGTTAGCCCACAGATTTTTTAGGTGCCGGGGGTCCGGGTCAAATTTTCTTGGATTCTTCCATAATAGCGTCCGTAATGACCTGGGGAATGACTCCAGTAGCCCCGGTGGCGCTTTAAAGATGTATAGGAGCATTTTATTGGAGACGCAATAGGAATTAGGCGATTTTGCCAGTTTTTCGTGTGTGTTAGCCCACAGATTTTTTAGGTGCCGGGGGTCCGGGTCGAATATTCTTGGATTCTTCTATAATAGCATCCGTAACGACCTGGGGAACGACTCCAGTTGCCCCGGCGGTGCTATAAAGGGATTCAGGAGCATTTTATTGGCGACGCAATAGAAATTAGGTGATTTTGCCAGTTTTTTGTGTGTGTTAACCCACGGATTTTTTAGGTGCTGGGGGTTCGGGTCAAATTTTCTTGGATTTTTCCATAGTAACGTCAGTAACGAGCTGGGGAATGACTCCAGTAGCCCTGGCTTCGCTTTAGAGATGTTCAGGAACATTTTATTGGCGACTCAATAGGAATTATGCGATTTTGCAAGTTTTTCGTGTGTGTTAGCCAACGGTTTTTTTAGGTGCTGGGGGTCCGGGTAAAATTTTCTTGGATTATTCCATAGTAGTGTGCGTAACGACTTGGGGAACGACTCCAGTAGCCCCAGTGGTGCTTTAGAGGGGTTATGGAGCATTTTATTTGCTACGCAATAGGAATTAGGTGATTTTGCAAGTTATTTGTGTGTGTTAGCCCACGGATTTTTTAGGTGCCGGGGGTGCGGGTCGAATTTTCTTGATTTGTTCCATAGTAGCGTCCGTAACGACCTGAGGAACGACTCCAGTAGCCCCGACGACACTTTAGAGGGGTTTAGGAGCATTCTATTTGAGACGCAATAGGAATTAGGCAATTTTGACAGTTTTTCGTGTGTGTTAGCCCACATAATTTTTACATGCTGGGGGAACGTGTCGAAATTTCTTGGATTCTTCCATTGTAGCGTCCGTAATGACCTAGGGAATGACTCTAGTAGCCCCAGCGATGCTAAAGAGGGGTTTAGGAGTATTTTATTGGCGGCGCAATGGAAATTAGACAATTTTGCAATTTGTTCGTGTATGTTAGCCCACGAATTTTTTAGGTGATGGGGGTCCGGGTCAAATTTTCTTGGATTCTTCCATTGTAGCGTCCGTAACGACCTAGGGAACGACTCTAGTAGCCCCAGTGGTGCTTTAAAGGGGTATAGGAGCATTTTATTTGAGACGCAATAGGATTAGGCAATTTTGCCACTTTTTCGTGTGTGTTAGCCCACAGATTTTTTAGGTGTCGGGGGTCTGGGTCGAATTTTCTTGTATTCTTCCATAGTAGCATTTGTAACGACCTGGGGTACGACTCTAGTAGCCCCGACGGTGCTATAGAGGGGTTTAGGAGCATTTTATTGGCGACATAATAGGAATTAGGTGATTTTGCTAATTTTTCGTGTGTGTTAGCCCACAGAATTTTTAGGTGCCGGGGTTCCGGGTCGTATTTTATTCCATTCTTCCATAGTAGCGTCCGTAAGGACCTAGGAATGACTTCAGTAGCCCGGGCGATGCTATAGAGAGGTTTAAGAGCATTTTATTGTCGACACAATAGAAATTTGGCAATTTTGCCAGTTTTTCGTGTGTGTTAGCCCACCGATTTTTTAGGTGTCGGGGGTCCGAGTCAAATTTTCTTGGATTCATCAATAGTACTATCCGTAATGACCTAGGAATGACTCCAGTAGCCCCAACGGTGCTTTAGAGGGGTTTAGGAGCATTTTATTGGAGACGCAATAGAAATTAGGCAATTTTGTCAGTTTTTAGTGTGTATTAGCGTAAGGATTTTTTAGGTGCCGGGGGTTTGGGTCAAATTTTCTTGGATTCTTCTATAGTAGCATCCATAACTACCTGGGGAACGACTCCAGTAGCCCTAACGGTGCTATAGAGGGGTTTAGGAGCATTTTATTAGAGACGCAATAGGAATTAGGCAATTTTGCCAGTTTTTCGTGTGTATTAGCATAAGGATTTTTTAGATGCCGAGGGTCCGGGTCGAATTTTCTTGGATTCTTCCATAGTAGCATCCGTAAAGATCTGGGGAACGACTCCAGTAGCCCCGGCTGCGCTATAGAGGGGTTTAGTAGCATTTTATTAGCGGCGCAATAGGAATTAGGCAATTTTGCCACTTTTTCCTGTATGTTAGCCCATGGATATTTTAGGTGTTGGGGTCCAGGTCGAATTTTCTTGGATTTTTCCATAGTAGCATCCGTAACGATCTGGGAACGACTTCGGTAGCCCCGACAGTTCTTTAGAGGGCTTTAAGATCATTTTATTAGAGACGCAATAGGAATTAGGTAATTTTGCCAGCTTTTCGTGTGTGTTAGCCCACAGATTTTTTACGTGCCAGGGGTCCGTGTCGAATTTTCTTGGATTCTTCCATTATAGCGTCCGTAACGACCTGGGGAACGACTCTAGTAGCCCCGGAGGCGCTATTGAGGGGTTTAGGAGTATTTTATTGGCGACGCTATAGGAATTAGGTGATTTTGCCAGTTTTTCGTGTGTGTAAGCCCACAAAATTTTTAGGTGCCGGGGGTCCAGGTCGAATTTTCTTGATTTCTTCCATAGTAGCATCCGTAACGACCTGGGGAGCGACTCCAGTAGCCCCGGCGGTGCAATATAGGGGTTTAGGAGCATATTATTGGCGACGCAATAGGAATTAGGCGATTTTGCCAGTTTTTCGTGTGTGTTAACCCAGGGATTTTTTAGGTGCCGGGAGTTCGGGTCAAAATTTCTTGGATTCTTCCATAGTAGCGTCCGTAACGACCTGGGGATTGTCTCCAGTAGCCTCGGCGGCGCTTTAGAGGGATTTAGGAGCATTTTATTTGAGACGCAGTAGGATTTAGGCAGTTTTGCCAATTTTTCATGTGTGTTAGCCCAGGGATTTTTTACCTTCAGGGGGGCCGTGTCTAAATTTCTTGGATTTTTCCATTAGTAGCGTCCTTAAAGACCTGGGGAACGACTCTAGTAGCCCCGACATTGCTATATAGGGGTTTAGGAGCATTTTATTGGCGGCGCAATAGGAATTAGGCAATTTTGCTACTTTTTTGTGTGTGTTAGCCCACGGATATTTTAGGTGCCGGCGGTCCGGGTCGAATTTACTTGGATTCTTTCATAGTACCGTCCGTAACAACCTGGGGAACACCTCCTGTAGCCCCGGCGGTGCTGTAGAGGGGTTTAGTAGCATTTTATTAGAGACGCAATAGGCATTAGGCAATTTTGCCAGTTTTTCGTGTGTATTAGCGTAAGGATTTTTTAGGTGCCGAGGGTCCGGGTCGAATTTTCTTGGATATTTCCATAGTAGCTTCCGTAACGATCTGGGGAACGACTCCAGTAGCCCCGGCGGCGCTATACAGGGGATTAGGAGCATTTTATTGGCGACGCAATAGGAATTAGGTGATTTTGCCAGTTTTTCGTGTGTGTTAGCCCACAGATTTTTTAGGTGCCGGGTTTTCGTGTCAAATTTTCTTGATTTATTCCATAATAGCGTCCATAACGACCTAGGGAACGACTTCAGTAGCCCCGGCAGCGCTTTAGAGGGGTTTAGGAGCATTTTATTTGCGACACAATTGGAATTAGGCGATTTTACCAGTTTTTCGTGTGTGTTAGCCCACGGATTTTTTAGGTGCCGGGGGTCCGGTTCGAATTTTCTTGGATTCTTCCATAGTAGCGTTCTTAACGACCTGGGGAACGACTCCAGTAGCCCCGACGGCACTATAGAGGGGTTTAGGAGCATTTTATTGGCGATGAAATAGGAATTAGGCGATTTTGCTAGTTTTTCGTTTGTGTTAGCCCACAGATTTTTTAGGTGAAGGGGGTCCGGGTCAAATTTTCTTGGATTCTTCAATTGTAGCGTCCGTAACGACCTGGGGAACGACTCCAGTAGCCTCGACGGTGCTTCAGAGGGGTTTAGGAGCATTTTATTGGATATGCAATAGGAATTAGGCGAATTTGCCAGTTTTTCATGTGTATTAGCCTACGGATTTTTTAGGTGCCGCGGGTCCGGGTCAAACTTTCTTGGATTCTTCAATAGTAGCGTCCGTAACAACCTGGGGATTTACTCCAGTAGCCCCGGCGACGCTTTAGAGGGGTTTAGGATCATTTTATTGGAGACGTAATAGGAATTAGGCGATTTTGCCAGTTTTTCGTGTGTGTTAGCCCACGGATTATTTAGATGCCAGCGGTTCGGGTCAAATTTTCTTGGATTCTTCCATAGTAGCATCCGTAACGACCTGGGGAACACATCCAGTAGCCCCGGCGACGCTATAGAGGGGTTTAGGAGTATTTTATTAGAGACGCAATAGGAATTAGGTGATTTTGCCAGTTTTTCGTGTGTGTTAGCCCAAGGATTTTTTACGTGCCAGGGGTCCGTGTCGAAGTTTCTTGGATTTATCCATAGTAGCGTCCGTAATGATCTAGGTAACGACTCCAGTAGCCCCGGCGGCACTATAGAGGGGTTTAGGAGAATTTTATTGGCAACACAATAGGAATTAGGCGATTTTGCCAGTTTTTCGTGTGTGTTAGCCCATAGAATTTTTAGGTGCTGAGGGTTTTGGTCAAATTTTCTTGGATTCTTCCATATTAGCGTCTGTAACGACATGGTGAATGACTACAGTAGCCCCGGCGGCACTATAGAGGGGTTTAGGAGCATTTTATTGGCGACGCAATAGGAATTAGGCAATTTTTCCAGTTTTTCATGTGTGTTAGCTCACAGATTTTTTAGGTGCCGGGGGTTCGGGTCCAATTTTCTTGGATTCTTCCATAGTAGCGTCCGTAATGACCTGGGAAATGACTCCAGTAGCCCTGGCGGCTCTTTAGAGGGGTTCAGGAGCATTTTATTGGCAACGTGATAGGAACTAAGTGATTTTGCAAGTTTTTCGTGTGTGTTAGTCCACAGATTTTTTAGGTGTCGGGGGTCCGGGTCGAATTTTCTTGGATTCTTACATAGTAGCGTCCGTAACAATCTGGGCAACGACTCCAGTAGCTCCGGCGGTGCTTTAGAGGGGTTTAGTACCATTTTATTGGCGACGCAATAGGATTTAGTCGATTTTGCCAGTTTTTCATGTGTTAGTCCAGGGATTTTTTTAGGTGTTGGGGGTGCGGGTCGAATTTTCTTGGATTTTTCTATAGTAGCGTATGTAACGACCTGGGGAACGACTTCAGTAGCCCTGGAGGCTCTTTAGAGGGGTTCTGGAACATTTTTTTGGCGACGCAATAGGAATTGGGGGATTTTGCCAGTTTTTCGTGTGTGTTAGCCCACAGATTTTTTAGGTGCCGGGGGTACGGATCAAATTTTCTTGGATTCTTCCATAGTAGCGTCCGTAATGACCTGGGAACGACTCCAGTAGCCCCGGCAGCGCTATAGAGGGGTTTAGGAATATTTTATTGGCGACGCAATAGGAATTAGGCGATTTTGCCAGTTTTTCGTGTGTGTACCCACGAATTTTTTGGGTGCCGGGGGTTCGGGTTAAATTTTCTTGGATTCTTCATAGTAGCGTCTGTAACGACCTGGGGAACGACTCCAGTAGCCCCGGCGGCGGTTTAGAAGGATTCAGGATCATTTTATTGGCGACGCAATAGAAATTAGGCGATTTTGCAAGTTTTTTGTGTGTGTTAGCCAACAGATTTTTTAGGTGCCGGGGGTGCGGGTTGAATTTTCTTGATTTTTTCCATAGTAGAATACGTAAAAACCTGGGGAATGACTCCAGTAGCCCCGGCTGCGCTTTAGAAGGGTTTAGGAGCATTTTATTTGAGACGTAATAGAAATTAGGTGATTTTTCCAGTTTTTCGTGTGTGTTAGCCCAGGGATTTTTTACGTGCTAGGGGGCCGTGTCTAAATTTCTTGGATTCTTCCATTTGTAGCATACGTAACGACCTAGGGAACGACTACAGTAGCCTCGGCGATGCTATTGAGTTGTTCAGGAGCATTTTATTGGCGACGCAATAGGAATTAAGCGATTTTGCAGTATTTCATGTGTGTTAGCCAACGGATTTTTTAGGTGCTGGGGGTCCGGGTAAATTTATCTTGGATTCTTCCATAGTAGCGTCCGTAACGACCTGGGGAACGACTCCAGTAGCCCTGGCGGCTCTTTAGAGTGGTTTAGAAGCATTTTATTGGCGACGCAATAGGAATTAGGCGATTTTCCAATTTTTTGTGTGTGTTAGTCCACGGATTTTTTAGGTGTTGGGGGTGCGGGTCGAATTTTCTTGGATTCTTGCATAGTAACGTCCGTAACGACCTGGGGAACGACTCTACTTGCCCTGGAGGCTCTTTAGAGGGGTTTTGGAGCATTTTATTGGCGACGCAATAGGTATTAGGCGATTTTGCCAGTTTTTCGTGTGTGTTAGCCCATGGATTTTTTAGGTGCCGGGGGTCCGTGTAGAATTTTCTTGATTTCTTCCATAGTAGAATCTGTAACGACCTGGTGAGCGACTCCAGTAGCCCCGGCGGCGCTTTAGAGGGGTTTAATAGCATTTTATTTGAGACGCAATAGGAATTAGGCGATTTTGCAATCTTTTCGTGTGTGTTAGCCCAGGGATTTTTTATGTGGCGGAGGTTCGGGTCAATTTTTTTGGATTCTTCCATAGTAGCATCCTTAATGACCTGGTCAATGACTCCAATAGCCCCGGCGGTTCTTTAGAGGGGTTTAGAAGCATTTTATTGGCGACTTAATAGGAATTAGGCGATTTTCCAGTTTTTCGTGTGTGTTAGTCCACGGATTTTTTAGGTGTTGGGGGTGCGGGTCGAATTTTCTTAGATTCTTCCATAATAGCGTCTGTAACGACCTGGGGAACGACTCCAGTAGCCCCGGCGGCACTATAGAGGGGTTTAGGAGCATTTTATTGGCGATGCAATAGGAATTAGGCAATTTTGTCAGTTTTTCATGTGTGTTAGCCCACAGATTTTTTAGGTGCCGGGGGTTCAGGTCAAATTTTCTTAGATTCTTCCATAGTAGCATCCGTAACGACCTGGGGAACGACTCCAGTAGCCTCGGTGGCGCTTTAGAGGGGTTCCGGAGCATTTTATTGGTGACGCAATAGGAATTAGGCGATTTTGCAAGTTTTTGTGTGTGTTAGCCAACGGATTTTTTAAGTGTCAGGGGTGCAGGTTGAATTTTCTTGGATTCTTCAATAGTAGCATCCGTAACGACCTGGAAATGACTCCAGTATCCCCAACGGCGCTTTAGAGGGGTTTAGGAGCATTTTATTTGAGACGCAATAGGAATTAAGCAATTTTGCCACTTTTTCGTGTGTGTTAGCCCACAGATATTTTAGGTGCCGGCGGTCTAGGTTGAATTTTCATGGATTCTTCTATAGTAGAATCCGTAACGATCTAGGGAACGACTCCAGTTGCCCCGACGGCGCTTTAGAGAGGTTTAAGAGCATTTTATTGGCGATGCAATAGGAATTAGACAATTTTGCCAGTTTTTCGTGTGTGTTAGCCCATGGATTTTTTAGGTGCTGGGCGTCCGGGTCAAATTTTCTTAGATTCTACCATAGTAGCGTCCGTAACGACCTGGGGAATGACTCCAATAGCCCCGGCGGCTCTTTAGAGGGGTTTAGGAGCATTTTAGTGGCGACGCAATAGGAATTTGGCGATTTTCTAGTTTTTCGTATGTGTTAGTCCACTGATTTTTTAGGTGTTGGGGGTGCGGGTTGAATTTTCTGGGATTCTTCCATAGTAGCATCCGTAACGACCTGGGGAACGACTCCAGTAGCCCCGGCGGCGCTTTAGAGGAGTTCTGGAGAATTTTATTAGAGACGCAATAGGAATTAGGCGATTTTGCAAGTTTTTGTGTGTGTTAGCCAACGGATTTTTTAAGTGTCAGGGGTGCGGGTTGAATTTTCTTGATTTAAACCATAGTAGCATCCGTAACGACCTGGAAATGACTCCAGTAGCCCCGACGGGATTTAGAGGGGTTTAGAAGCATTTTATTTGAGACACAATAGGAATTAGGCGATTTTGTATGTTTTTCATGTGTGTTAGCCAAGGGATTTTTTACATGCTGGGGATTTGGGTCAAATTTTCTTGGATTCTTCCATAGTAGCGTCCGTAACGACCTGGGAAACGACTCCAGTAGTCCCGGCGGCGCTTTAGAGGGGTTTAGGAGCATTTTATTGGAGGTGCAATAGGAATTAAGCAATTTTGCCACTTTTTCGTGTGTGTTAGCACACGGATATTTTAGGTGCCGGGGGTCTGGGTCAAATGTTTTTGGATTATTATATAGTAGCGTCCGCAACGATCTGGGGAACGATTCCAGTAGCCCCGGAGGTGCTATAGAGGGGTTTAGGAACATATTATTGGCGATGCAATAGGAATTAGGCAATTTTGCCAGTTTTTCGTGTGTGTTAGTCCACAGATGTTTTAGGTGTTGGGGGTGCGGGACGAATTTTCTTGGATTCTTCCATAGTAGCATCCGTAACGAACTGGGGAACGACTCCAGTAGCCCTGGCGGCTCTTTAGAGGGGTTCTGGAGCATTTTATTTGCGACGCAATAGGAATTAGGCGATTTTGTCAGTTTTTCGTATGTGTTAGCCCACGAATTTTTTAGGTGCTAGGGGTCCGGATCGAATTTTCTTGGATTCTTCCATAATATCGTCCGTAACGACCTGGGGAATGACTCTAGTAGCCCAGGTGGTGCTATAGAGGGGTTTAGGAGCATTTTATTGGCGACGCAATAGCAATTAGGCGATTTTGTTAGTTTTTCATGTGTGTTAACCCACAGATTTTTTAGGTGCCGGGGGTTCGGGTCAAATTTTCTTGGATTCTTCCATTGTAGCGTCCGTAACGACCTAGGAATGACTCCAGTAGCCCCGGCGGTGCTTTAGAGGGGTTCAGGAGCATTTTAGTTGCGACGCAATAGGAATTAAGCGATTTTGCAAGTTCTTTGTGTGTGTTAGCCAACAGAATTTTTAGCTGCCGGGGGTGCGGGTTGAATTTTCTTGATTTCTTCCATAGTAGCATCTTTAACGACCTGAGGAATGATTCCAGTAGCCCCGGCGGCGCTTTAGAGGGATTTAAGAGCATTTTATTTGAAACGCAATAGGATTTAGGCAGTTTTGCCAATTTTTCGTGTGTTAGCCCAGGGATTTTTTACCTTCCGGGGGGCCGTGTCTAAATTTCTTGGATTCTTCCATTAGTAGCATCCGTAATGACCTGGGACGACTCCAGTACCCCCCGACGGTGCTATAGAGGGGTTTAGGATTATTTTATTGGCGGCGCAATAGGAATTAGGCAATTTTGCCACTTTTTCGTATGAGTTAGCCCACGGATATTTTAGGTGCCGAGGGTCCGGGTCAAACTTTTTTTGATTCTTCCATAGTAGCATCCGTAACGACCTGGGGAACGACTCCAGTAGCCCTGGCGGCTCTTAAGAAGGGTTTAGGAGCATTTTATTGGCGACGCAATAAAAATTAGGCAATTTTGACCGTTTTTCGTATGTGTTAGCCCACAGATTTTTTAGGTGCCGGGGGTCCGGGTCAAATTTTCTTGGATTCTTACATAGTAGCGTCCGTAACGACCTGGGGAATGACTCCAGTAGCCCCGGCGGTGCTTTAGAGGGGTTTTGGAGCATTTTATTGGAGATGCAATAGGAATTAGGTGATTTTGCCAGTTTTTCGTTTGTGTTAGCCCACAGATATTTTAGGTGCCGGGGGTCTGGGTCAAATTTTCTTGGATTCTTCCATAGTAGCATCTGTAACGACCTGGCGAACGACTCCAGTAGCCCTGACGGCTCTTTAGAGGGTTTTAGGAGTATTTTATAGGCGACGCAATAGGTATTCGGCAATTTTGCTAGTTTTTCGTGTGTGTTAGTCCACGGATTTTTTAGGTCTTGGGGTGCGGGTCGAATTTTCCTTGATTCTTCCATAGTAGCGTCCGTAAGTACCTGGGGAACGACTCCAGTAGCCCCGTCGGCTCTTTAGAAGGGTTTAGGAGCATTTTATTGGCGACACAATAAAAATTAGGCGATTTTACAATTTTTCGTGTGTGTTAGCCACGGACTTTTTAGGTGCCGGGGATCCGGGTCAAAATTTCTTTGATTCTTACATCGTAGCATCCGTAACGACCTGGGGAACGACTCTAGTAGCCCCGGCGGCGCTTTAGAGGGGTTTAGGAGCATTTTATTGGCGATGCAATAGGAATTAGGCGATTTTGCCAGTTTTTCGTGTGTGTTAGCCCACAGACTTTTTAGGTGCCGGGGGTCTGGGTCAAATTTTTTTGGATTCTTCAATAGTAGCATCCGTAACGACCTGGGGAATGACTCCAGTAGCCCTGGCGGCTCGTTAGAGGGGTTTAGGAGCATTTTATTGGCGACGCAATAGGAATTCGGCTATTTTGCCAGTTTTTCGTGTGTGTTAGTGCACAAATTTTTTAGGTGTTGGGGGTGCGGGTCGAATTTTCCTTGATTCTTCAATAGTAGCGTCTGTAACGACCTGGGGAACGACTCCAGTAGCCCTGGCGGCTTGTTAGAGGGGTTTAGGAGCATTTTATTGGCGACGCAATAGGAATTCGGCTATTTTGCCAGTTTTTCGTGTGTGTTAGTGCACAGATTTTTTAGGTGTTGGGGGTGCGGGTCGAATTTTCCTTGATTCTTCAATAGTAGCGTCTGTAACGACCTGGGGAACGACTTCAGTAGCCCTGCTGTCTCTTTAGAGGGGTTCTGGAGCATTTTATTAGCGACGCAATAGGAACTAGGCTATTTTGCTAGTTTTTCGTGTGTTCTAGCCCATGGACTTTTTAGGTGTCGGGGGTCCGGGTCGGATTTTCTTGGATTCTTCCATACGAGCGTCTGTAACGGCCTGGGGAACGACTCCAGTAGCCCCGGCGGCGCTATAGAGGGGTTTAGGAGCATTTTATTGGCTACGCAATAGGAATTAGGCTATTTTGCCAGTTTTTCGTGTGTGTTAACCCACAGATTTTTTAGGTGCTGGGGGTTTAGGTCAAAATTTCTTGGATTCTTCCATAGTAGCGTCCATAACGACCTGGGGAATGACTCCAGTAGCCCCGGCGATGCTTTAGAGGGGTTTAGGAGCATATTATTGGCGATGCAATAGGAATTGGGAGATTTTGCAAGTTTTTTGTGTGTGTTAGCCAATGGATTTTTTAGGTGCCGGGGGGTGCGGATTGAATTTTCTTGATTTCTTCCATAATAGCATCCATAATGACCTGGGGAATGACTCCAGTAGCCCCGGCGACGCTTTAGAGGGGTTTAGGAGCATTTTATTTGAGAAGCAATAGGAATTAGGCGATTTTGCCAGTTTTTCGTGTGTGTTAGCCCAGGGATTTTTTATGTGCCGGGGAGCCGTGTCTAAATTTCTTGGATTCTTCCATTTGTAATGTCCATAACGACCTGGGGAACGACTCCAGTATCCCCAGCGGCGCTTTAGAGTGGTTTAGGAGCATTTATTGGCGGCGCAATAGGAATTAGGCAATTTTGCCACTTTTTCGTGTGTTTTAGCCCACGGATATTTTAGGTGCCAGGGGTCCGGGTCAAATTTTCTTCGATTCTTCCATAGTAGCATCCGTAACAATCCGGGGAATGACTCCAGTAGCCCTGGCGGCTCTTTAGAGAGGTTTAGGAGCATTTTATTGGCGACGCAATAGGAATTCGACGATTTTGCCAGTTTTTCGTGTGTGTTAGTCCACGGATATTTTTAGGTGTTGGGGGTGCAGGTCAAATTTTCTTGATTTCTTCAATAGTAGTATCCGTAACAACCTGGGGTATGACTCCAGTAGCCCCAGCGGTGCTTTAGAGGGGTTTAGTAGCATTTTATTTGAGACGCAATAGGAATTAGGCGATTTTGCAAGTGTTTTGTGTGTTTTAGCCCATGGATTTTTTAGGTGTGGGGGGTCCGGGTCAAATTTACTTGGATTCTTCCATAGTAGCATCTGTAACGGCCTGGGGAACGACTCCAGTAGCCCTGAAGGTGCTATAGAGGGGTTTAGAAGCATTTTATTGGCTACACAATAGGAATTAGGCGATTTTGCCAGTTTTTCGTGTGTGTTAACCCACAGATTTTTTAGGTGCCGGGGGTTCAGGTCAAAATTTCTTGGATTCTTCCATAGTAGCATCCGTAATGACCTGGGGAATGACTCCAGTAGCACCGTCGGTGCTTTAGAGGGGTTCAGGAGCATATTATTGGCGATGTAATAGGAATTAGGCGATTTTGCAAGTTTTTTGTGTGTGTTAGCCAATGGATTTTTTAGGTGCCGGGGGTGCGGGTTGAATTTTCTTGATTTCTTCCATAATAGCATCCATAACAACCTAGGGAATGACTCCAGTAGCCCTGGCGATGCTTTAGAGGGGTTTAGGAGCATTTTATTTGAGAAGCAATAGGAATTAGGCGATTTTGCCAGTTTTTCGTGTGTGTTAGCCCAGGGATTTTTTACATGCCGGGGAGCCGTGTCTAAATTTCTTGGATTCTTCCATTTGTAGCATACGTAACGACCTGAGGAATGACTCCAGTAGCCCCGGCGGTGCTATAGAGGGGTTTAGGAGCATTTTATTGGCGACACAATAGGAATTAAGCAATTTTGCCACTCTTTCGTGTGTGTTAGCCCACGGATATTTTAGGTGCCGGGGTTTCGGTCAAATTTTCTTGGATTCTTCAATAGTAGCGTCCGTAACGACCTGGGGAACGACTCCAGTAGCCCCGGCGGCGCTTTAGAGGGGTTCTGGAGCATTGTTTTGGCGACGCAATAGAAATTAGGTGATTTTGCAAGTTTTTTGTGTATGTTAGCCAACGGATTTTTTAAGTGCCAGGGGTGCGGGTTGAATTCTCTTAATTTCTTCCATAGTAGTATCCGTAACGACCTGGGGAATGCTCCAGTAGCCCCGGCGGTGCTTTAGAGGGGTTTAGGAGCATTTTATTTGAGATGCAATAGGAATTAGGCGATTTTGCAAGTGTTTCGTGTGTGTTAGCCCAGGGACTTTTTACGTGCTGGGGGTTTGGGTCAAATTTTCTTGGATTCTTCTATAGTAGCGTCTGTAAAGACCTGGGAAATGACTCCAGTAGTCCCGGCGATGCTTTAGAGGGGTTTAGGAGCATTTTATTAGTGGCGCAATAGGAATTAGGCAATTTTGCCACTTTTTCGTGTGTGTTAGGCCACAGATATTTTAGGTTCCGGGGGTCCAGGTCAAAAGTTTTTGGATTATTCTATAGTAGCGTCCGTAACGACATGGGGAACGACTCCAGTAGCCCCGTAGGTGCTATAGATGGGTTTAGGAACATTTTATTGGCGATGCAATAGGAATTAGGCGATTTTGCCAGTTATGTGTGTGTTAGCAAATGTATTTTTTAGGTACTGGGGGTCCGGGTCAAAATTTCTTGGATTCTTTCATAGTAGCGTCCGTAACAACTTAGGGAACGACTACAGTAGCTCCGACGATGCTTTAGAGGGGTTTAGGAGCATTTTATTGGCGACGCTATAGGAATTAGGCTATTTTGCCAGTTTTTCGTGTGTGTTAACCCATGGATATTTTAGGTGCCGAGGGTCCGGATTGAATTTTCTTGCATTCTTCTATAGTAGCATCTGTAACGACTTGAGGAACGACTCTAGTATCTCTAGAAGCGCTTTAGAGGGGTCTAGGAACATTTTATTGGCAATGAAATAGGAATTAGGCGATTTTTCCAGTTTTTCGTGTGTGTTAGCTCACAGATTCTTTAGGTGTCGGAGGTCCGGGTCGAATTTTCTTGGATTCTTCCATAGTAGCATACGTAACAACCTAGGGAATGACTCTAGTAGCCCCAACGGTGCTTTAGAAGGGTATAGGAGCATTTTATTAGCGACGCAATAAAAATTAGGCGATTTTGCCAGTTTTTCGTGTGTTTTAGCCCACAGATTTTTTAGGTGCCGGAGGTCCGGGTTGAATTTTCTTGATTTCTTCCATAGTAGCATTTGTAACGACCTAGGGAATGACTCTAGTAGTCCCGGCGGCGCTTTAGAGGGGTTTAGGAGCATTTTAATTGCGATGCAATAGAAATTAGGCGATTTTGCCCGTTTTTCGTGTGTTAACCCACGGATTTTTTAGGTGTCGGGGCTCCGGGTCGAATTTTCTTGGATTCTTCCATAGTAGCATCCGTAACAACCAGGGGAACGACTCTAGTAGCCCTGGAGGCGCTTTAGAGGGGTCTAGGGGCATTTTATTGGCAATGAAATATGAATTAAGCCATTTTACCAATTTTTCGTGTGTGTTAGCCCACAGATTTTTTGGGTGCCGGGCTGCTGGTCAAAGTTTCTTGGCTTCTTCCATAGTAGCATCCGTAATGACCTAGGGAACGACTCTAGTAGCTCCGGAGGCGCTTTATAGGGGTTTAGGAGCATTTTATTGGCGACGCAATAGGAATTAGGCGATTTTGCCAATTTTTTGTGTATGTTAACCCATGGATTTTTTAGGTGCCAGGGGTCCGATTTGAATTTTCTTGAAATCTTCCATAGTAGCGTCCGTAACGACCTAGAGAATGACTTTAGTAGCATCGGCGGTGCTTTAGAGGTGTCTAGGAGCATTTTATTGGCGACACAATAGGAATTAGGAAATTTTGCCAATTTTTTATGTGTGTTAGCCCACCGATTTTTTAGGTGCCGGGGGTCCAAGCCGAAATTTCTTAGATTCTTCCATAGTAGCATCCATAACGACCTGAAGAATGAATCTAGTAGCTCCGGAGGAGCTTTAGAGGGGTTTAGGATCATTTTATTGGCAATAAAATAGGAATTAGGCGATTTTGCCAGTTTTTCGTATGTGTTAGCCCACAAATTATTTAGGTGACGGGGGTCCGGGTCGAATTTTCTTGGATTCTTCCATAGTAGCATCCGTAACGAACTAGGAAACGACCCCAGTATCCCCGACGATAGTTTAGAAGGGTTTAGGAGCATTTTATTGGCGATGCAATAGGAATTACGCAATTTTGCCAGTTTTTCGTGTGTGTTAGCCCACAGATATTTTAGGTGCCGGGGGTCTAGGTTGAATTTTCTTGGATTCTTCCATAGTAGAATTCGTAACAATCTAGGGAATGACTCCAGTAGCCCCGGCGGCGCTTTAGAGGGGTTTAAGAGCATTTTTTTAGCAACGCAATAAGAATTAGGCGATTTTACCAGTTTTTTGTGTGTGTTAGTCCACGAATTTTTTAGGTCTTGGGGGTGCGGGTCGTATTTTCCTTGATTCTTCCGTAGTAGCGTCCGTAACAACCTTAGGAACGACTCCAATAGCCCCGTCGGCTCTTTAGAAGGGTTTAGGAGCATTTTATTGGTGACGCAATAAAAATTAGGCGATTTTGCCAGTTTTTCGTGTGTGTTAGCCCACGGACTTTTTAGGTGCCGGGGGTCCAGGTCAAAATTTCTTGGATTCTTAGATAGTAGCGTCTGTAACGACCTGGGGAACGACTCTAGTAGCGCCGGCGGCGCTTTAGAGGGGTTTAGGAGCATTTTATTGGCGATGCAATAGGAATTAGGCGATTTTGCCAGTTTTTCGTGTGTGTTAGCCCACAGATTTTTTAGGTGCCGGGGGTCTGGGTCAAATTTTCTTGGATTCTTCCATAGTAGCATTCGTAATGACTTGGGGAACGACTCCAGTAGCCCTGGCGGCTCTTTAGAGGGGTTCTGGAGCATTTTATTTGCGACGCAATAGGAATTAGGCGATTTTGCCAGTTTTTCGTATGTGTTAGCCCACAGACTTTTTAGATGTCGGGGGTCCGGGTTAAATTTTCTTGGATTCTTCAATAGTAGCGTCCGTAACGACCTGGGGAACGACTCCAGTAGCCCTGGCGGCTCTTTAGAGGGGTTCAAGAGCATTTTATTTGCGACGCAATAGGAATTAGGCGATTTTGCCAGTTTTTCGTATGTGTTAGCCCACGGATTTTTTAGGTGCTGGGGGTCCGTATTGAATTTTCTTGGATTCTTCCATAATAGCGTCCGTAACGACCTGGGGAATGACTCTAATAGCCCCGGTGGCGCTATAGAGGGGTTTAGGAGAATTTTATTGGCGACGCAATAGGAATTAGGAGATTTTGTTAGTTTTTCGTGTGTGTTAACCCACAGATTTTTTAGGTGCACGGGGTTCAGGTCAAATTCTCCTGGATTCTTCCATAATAGCGTCCGTAACGACCTAGAGAACGATTTTAGTAGCCCCGGCGGCGCTTTAGAGGGGTTCAAGAGCATTTTATTGGCGACGCAATAGGAATTAAGCGATTTTGCAAGTTTTTTATGTTTGTTAGCCAACGGAGTTTTTAGGTGCCGGGGGTGCGGGTTGAATTTTCTTGATTTCTTCTATAGTAGAATCTTTAACGACCTGGGGAATGATTCCAGTAGCCCCGGCGGCGCTTTAGAGGGATTTAGGAGCATTTTATTTGAGACGCAATAGGATTTAGGCAGTTTTGCCAATTTTTCGTGTGTTAGCCCAGGGATTTTTTACCTTTCGGGGGGCCGTGTCTAAATTTCTTGGATTCTTCCATTAGTAGCATCCGTAACGACCTGGGGAACGACTCCAATAGCCCCGGCGGCGCTTTAGAGGGGTTGAGGAGCATTTTATTGGTGGCGCAATAGGAATTAGGCAATTTTGCCACTTTTTTGTATGAGTTAGCCCACGGATATTTTAGGTGCCGAGGGTCCGGGTCAAACTTTCTTTGATTCTTCCATAGTAGCGTCCGTAACGACCTGGGGAATTACTCCAGTAGCCCTGGCGGGTCTTTAGAGGGGTTTAGGAGAATTTTATTGGCGACGCAATAGGAATTCGGCAATTTTGCCAGTTTTTCGTGTGTGTTAGCGCACGGATTTTTTAGGTGCCGAGGGTCCGGGTCGAATTTTCCTTGATTCTTCAATAGTAGCATCTGTAATGACCTGGGGAACGACTTCAGTAGCCCTGGGGTCTCTTTAGAGGGGTTCTGGAGCATTTTATTGGCGACGCAATAGGAATTAGGCTATTTTGCTAGTTTTTTGTGTGTTTTAGCCCATGGATTTTTTAGGTGTCGGGGGTCCGGGTCGGATTTTCTTGGACTCTTCCATACGAGCGTCTGTAACGGCCTAGGGAACGACTCCAGTAGCCTCGGCGGCGCTATAGAGGGGTTTAGGAGCATTTTATTGGCTACGCAATAGGAATTAGGTGATTTTGCCAGTTTTTCGTGTGTGTTAACCCACAGATTTTTTAGGTGCTGGGGGTTTCGGTCAAAATTTCTTGGATTCTTCCATAGTAGCGTCCGTAATGACCTAGGGAATGACTCCAGTAGCCCCGGCGGTGCTTTAGAGGGGTTCAGGAGCATATTATTGGCGATGCAATAGGAATTAGGCGATTTTGCAAGTTTTTTGTGTGTGTTAGCCAATGTATTTTTTAGGTGCCGGGGGGTGCGGGTTGAATTTTCTTGATTTCTTCCATAATAGCATCCATAATGACCTGGGGAATGACTCCAGTAGCCCCGGCGACGCTTTAGAGGGGTTTAGGAGCATTTTATTTGAGAAGCAATAGGAATTAGGCGATTTTGCTAGTTTTTCGTGTGTGTTAGCCCAGGAATTTTTTATGTGCCGGGGAGCCGTGTCTAAATTTCTTGGATTCTTCCATTTGTAACGTCCATAACGACCTAGGGAACGACTTCAGTATCCCCAGCGGCGGTTTAGAAGGGTTTAGGAGCATTTATTGGCGGCGCAATAGGAATTAGGCAATTTTGCCACTTTTTCATGTGTGTTAGCCCACGGATATTTAAGGTGCCGGGGGTCCGGGTCAAATTTTCTTGGATTCTTCCATAGTAGCATCCGTAACGATCTGGGGAATGACTCCAGTAGCCCTGGTGGCTCTTTAGAGAGGTTTAGGAGCATTTTATTGGCGACGCAATAGGAATTCGGCGATTTTGCCAGTTTTTCATGTGTGTTAGTCCACAGATATTTTTAGGTGTTGGGGGTGCGGGTCGAATTTTCCTTGATTCTTCCATAGTAGCGTCCGTAATGACCTGGGGAACGACTCCAGTAGCCCTGGTGTCTGTTTAGAGGGGTTCTGGAGCATTTTATTGGCGACGCAATAGGAATTAGGCTATTTTGCTAGTTTTTCGTGTGTTTTAGCCCATGGATTTTTTAGGTGTCGGGGGTCCGGGTCAAATTTACTTGGATTCTTCCATAGTAGCGTCCGTAACGGCCTGGGAAACGACTCCAGTAGCCCCGACGGTGCTATAGAGGGGTTTAGGAGCATTTTATTGGCTACACAATAGGAATTAGGTGATTTTTCCAGTTTTTTGTGTGTGTTAACCCACAGATTTTTTAGGTGCCGGGAGTTCGGGTCAAGATTTCTTGGATTCTTCCATTGTAGCATCCGTAATGACCTGGGGAATGACTCCAGTAGCCCCGTCGGTGCTTTAGAGGGGTTCAGGAGCATATTATTGGCGATGCAATAAGAATTAGGCGATTTTGCAAGTTTTTTGTGTGTGTTAGCAAATGGATTTTTTAGGTGCCGGGGGGTGCGGGTTGAATTTTCTTGATTTCTTCCATAATAGCATTCATAATGACCTGGGGAATGACTCCAGTAGCCCCGGCGACGCTTTAGAGGGGTTTAGGAGCATTTTATTTGAGAAGCAATAGGAATTAGGCGATTTTGCCAGTTTTTCGTGTGTGTTAGCCCAGGGATTTTTTACATGCCGGGGAGCCGTGTCTAAATTTCTTGGATTCTTCCATTTGTAGCATACGTAACGACCTGAGGAATGACTCCAGTAGCCCCGGCGGTGCTATAGAGGGGTTTAGGAGCATTTTATTGGCGACACAATAGGAATTAAGCAATTTTGCCACTCTTTCGTGTGTGTTAGCCCACGGATATTTTAGGTGCCGGGGTTTCGGTCAAATTTTCTTGGATTCTTCAATAGTAGCGTCCGTAACGATCTGGGGAACGACTCCAGTAGCCCTGGCGGCTCTTTAGAGAGGTTTAGGAGCATTTTATTGGCGACGCAATAGGAATTCGACGATTTTGCCAGTTTTTCGTGTGTGTTAGTCCACGGATATTTTTAGGTGTTGGGGGTGCGGGTCAAATTTTCTTGATTTCTTCCATAGTAGTATCCGTAACGACCTGGGGAATGACTCCAGTAGCCCCGGTGGTGCTTTAGAGGGGTTTAGGAGCATTTTTTTTGAGACGCAATAGGAATTAGACGATTTTGCAAGTGTTTCGTGTGTGTTAGCCCAAGGATTTTTTACGTGCTGGGGGTTTGGGTCAAATTTTCTTGGATTCTTCCATAGTAGCGTCTGTAACGACCTGGGTAACAACTCCAGTAGTCCCGGAGGCGCTTTAGAGGGGTTTAGGAGCATTTTATTAGCGGCGCAATAGGAATTAGGCAATTTTGCCACTTTTTCGTGTGTGTTAGCCCACAGATATTTTAGGTTCCGGGGGTCCGGGTCAAAAGTTTTTGGATTATTCTATAGTAGCGTCCGTAAGGACATGGGGAATGACTCCAGTAGCCCCGGAGGTGCTATAGAGGGGTTTAGGAATATTTTATTGGCGATGCAATAGGAATTAGGCGATTTTGCCAGTTATTCGTGTGTGTTAGCCTATGTATTTTTTAGGTACTGGGGGTCCGGGTCGAATTTTCTTGGATTCTTTCATAGTAGCGTCCGTAACGACTTAGGGAACGACTACAGTAGCTCTGACGATGCTTTAGAGGGGTTTAGGAGCATTTTATTGGCGACGCTATAGGAATTAGGCTATTTTGCCAGTTTTTCATGTGTGTTAACCCATGGATATTTTAGGTGCCGAGGGTCCGGATTGAATTTTCTTGCATTATTCTATAGTAGCATCTAAAAGCGCTTTAGAAGGGTCTAGGAGCATTTTATTGACAATGAAATAGGAATTAGGCGATTTTTCTAGTTTTTTTGTGTGTATTAGCTCGCAGATTCTTTAGGTGTCGGAGGTCCGGGTCGAATTTTCTTTGATTCTTCCATAGTAGCATACGTAACGACCTAAGGAATGACTCTAGTAGCCCCAACGGTGCTTTAGAAGGGTATAGGAGAATTTTATTAGCGACGCAATAAAAATTAGGCGATTTTGCCAGTTTTTCGTGTGTTTTAGCCCACAGATTTTTTAGGTGCCGAAGGTCCGGGTTGAATTTTCTTGGTTCAGGGTTCAGGGTTCAGGGTTCAGGGTTCAGGGTTCAGGGTTCAGGGTTCAGGGTTCAGGGTTCAGGGTTCAGGGTTCAGGGTTTAGGGTTCAGGGTTTTAGGGTTTAGGGTTTAGGGTTCAGGGTTTAAGGTTTAGGGTTTAGGGTTCAGGGTTCAGGGTTCAGGGTTGAAGGTTCTTTTTTTTTTTATGGGAACAGACCCTACACGAGGCTCCCACCTCTCGTGCACAGTCAGGGGTTAAGCAACACCCCCAAGCCTTAACATAAATAATCAAAATAAAAAAATACAAGGAGGGGGACATAAACCTTACCTCCGATCCTATGGTGGTTCATAAGTCGGCTAACTTATTAAGGTCGGCTAACTCATCCCCGATACAAAAAAGAGACTAACTATAACTAGAAAGCAGTAAACCTGTGAGAGGACTCCTCCCTGTACAATTCAACTATGAAAGCATAAATGAGGAAGACTCTCCCCTTCCATGAGAAAAATGAATGTAACCTACACTAGTCCTATTCCAACTATGCTACGTACCAGACATAGCTACATTGAAGAAGAACAAGTATACGAAACTTCTATCTCGCATGGGATGGGAAAATTCTTTTCATCTTTGCTCTTTTTAGTCTTGTCGTACCATGTAAATCTAGGTGAAATGTGCCATTGCATCAGTATCATGATTATCAGCTATGGGGGATGAAAGGAGAGGAAATATATGGAGCTATAGTATCCAACCGCCTTGGAGTTGTTGTGGAGAAAATTGATAGCCTGACTTAGCCAAGGAAGCAAACAAACATGGTTGTTGCAGTCTTGTACCCAATTCCTTGCTGCCTCTATAGCTGCAGTGATAGCATGATTGTTGTTGCAGGTTAGGTTCAGTAGTAGATCCCTATTTTGGTACCTACACAGGCAAACAACACCAGAAAAACACACAAGCAAACTATTGTGTGCTGCATATGCTGTATTCTGCTGCTGCTGTGCTGCATATGGTAGGTACAGATGGTGGTTGATGATGATGGCTGCAGTATCCTTGTGATGCCAAGTATTCTCAACTTTGAAATTGTAGCAGGTGTGCATCAGTGAACCTGCATTAGCAATTAACAAAGGGCCAAGCAATTGTGGGAAGAGAAAAGGCTGATGCATGTTTTTGTGCAACTCCTTGTTGTTGCCATTGTAGTTAGGCTGCTTATTGGTCTTTGTTTTGAGATGGTTAACCTTCTTGGAGTACCTGCACAGAAAAACAACACCAACAAACTTGTATTTGAGGGTTTAGGGTTCTTTTTTTTTTTTTTTTTTTTTTTTTTATGGGAACAGACCCTACACGAGGCTCCCACCTCTCGTGCACAGTCAGGGGTTAAGCAACACCCCCAAGCCTTAACATAAATAATCAAAATAAAAAATACAAGGAGGGGGACATAAACCTTACCTTCGATCCTATGGTGGTTCATAAGTCGGCTAACCTATTAAGGTCGGCTAACTCATCCTCGATACAAAAAAGATACTAACTATAACTAGAAAGCAGTAAACCTGTGAGAGGACTCCTCCCGGTACAATTCAACTATGAAAGCATAAATGAGGGAGACTCTCCCCTTCCATGAGAAAAAAGAAAAGTAACCTACACTAGTCGTATTCCAACTATGCTACGTACCAGACATAGCTACATTGAAGAAGAACAAGTATACGAAACTTCTATCTCGCATGGGATGGGAAAATTCTTTTCATCTTTGCTCTTTTTAGTCTTATCGTACCAAGTAAATTCAGGTGAAATATGCCATTGCATCAGTATCATGATTATCAGCTATGGGGGCTGAAAGGAGAGGAAATATATGGAGCTATAGTATCCAACAGCCTTGGAGTTGTTGTGGAGAAAATTGATAGCCTGAATTAGCCAAGGAAGCAAACAAACATGGTTGTTGCAGTCTTGTACCCAATTCCTTGCTGCCTCTATAGTAGCAGTGGTAGAATGATTGTTGTTGCAGGTTAGGTTCAGTAGTAGATACCTATTTTGGTACCTGCACAGGCAAACAACACCAGAAAAACACACAAACAAACTATTGTGTGCTGCATATGCTGTATTCTGCTGCTGCTGTGCTGCATATGGTAGGTACAGATGGTGGTTGATGATGATGGCTACAGTATCCTTGTGATGCCAAGTATTCTCAACTTTGAAGTTGTAGCAGGTGTGCATCAGTGAACCTGCATTAGCAATTAACAGAGGGGCAAGCAATTGTGGGAAGAGAAAAGGCTGATGCATGTTTTTGTGCAACTCCTTGTTGCTGCCATTGTAGTTAGGCTGCTTATTGGTCTTTGTTTTGAGATGGTTAACCTTCTTGGAGTACCTGCACAAAAAAATAACACCAACAAACTTGTATTTGTTTCTTGTCTGATGCAGGTTGATGGACTTGTTGCTGGGGTGTGTTGATAATGGAGAATGTGGTTGGCAATCTGATTGTTCTGCTTCATAGTAGCCCCAGGTTACTGCAGCCTTTGTAGCATTTCTAAAGAGGGTCTGCCAGCTATATTGATGAAGCTGAGGATGACTGATCTTGGGGATCAATGCAGATTCTGGGAGTGAGCTGCAGCTGGGGTACCTGCATAAAACAAAACCACCAAACCTCACTGCCAAGGAGATCTGCAGGCTGCTGTACCCATGTTCCTTGTGTGCTGCCAGTTGGTGGAGTGTTTGCTATGGTGTGTTTATGTTAGAGAGTGTGGATGGAAAGCTGAGTGTGCTGCTCCATGGGAGCCCCAGGACCTTGCAGCCCTCATAGTAGTTCCAAAGAGGGCCTGCATAAGTGAAAAAGAGCCATGTCCAAACAGACTGAGAAGAACAAAGCCAAAGGTTGGAGTGGATGTAATGAGATTGCTTCTGTGAAGTCCTGGTAGGTAGCTCCAATTTCTGATGGAATAGCTCCCCAGTTGTTGATGTACCTAAACAAAGACAATCAAATAAATACAAACAAACAAACAAACACAAAAACCAGAAGCTAATTGCCATGCTGCACAATTCTTTTGTAGGCCTCTTAGTGAAGGTATTTGTTTTGTTGGTTGTATCTGTGTTGTGCTCTATGTAGGTGTTGGGAACACAAGTTGATGAGTCCATCCTGACATCTGCATCTACACAACAAACAAGAACCAGCAAGAAAGGAGCTGCTGCAGGTGTTGAGCTATTAGAGAAGGCATAGATGGAGTGGATTTGTTCCTTGTCTGCTGCAGGTTGGTATAGTTGTTGGTGGGGTGTGTTGCTAATAGAGAGTGTGGTTAGCCAGCTGAGTGTGTTGCTCCATAGAAGCCCCAGGTTACTGCAGCCCTCATAGCAGTGCCAAAGAGGTTCTAAACAAAAACAGTCAACCAAAGACAAGCAACAAGGCAAACAGGTGTTGAGCTGCTGCAGGTGTTGCATGTGTTGAGCTGCTGCAGGTGTTGAGCTACTGCAGGTGTTGTCCTCTATGTATTTGTTATTAAAGCATGTTGGTGTATATCTCCAACAACCTGCAAATACACAACAAATAACCAAGGACAAGCAAAGACCTGTAAAGGTTAATAGAAAAGAATGGATCTCACAGAGAATTTTGGAGCCTGTTAGCATTTTCCATGTCGCTCGACTAACGTCTCCACTTATCCGTTTGAGCTGAAACTTTCTGGAGTTTGCATATATATCCTTTCCTTTAGACATGCAAAGTTTGAAGGCTTGTTTCCCAAGTTAGAGCTTCCAATTAGCAAAATTCTTCCTTTTTAGGCTTAAGACAACTGAAATCTTCAATGTCGCTCGCCTAACGCCTCCAATTATCCGTTGGGGCTGAAATTTCTTGGGCCTTATCAAAATAATATATTCTGCAATCCTGCAAAGTTTGGGGGCCTTTGGATAAGTCCACCAGCTGCACCTCACCCTGCACATGCTGACCTGCTGAAGCTTAAGTGCTGCAGGGTGATTGGAATTTTTGTTGTTGCTTTTCTCTATGTATTTGTGGTTAATGAATGTTGATATATCACTCCAGGATCCTGAAATAATACAACAACCAAAAACAAACAAAACAAGGCATGCACAAACTAGCAAACAGGAGGGGACCTCAGTAAGGGCTTTGGAAACTATTAACTTTTTCCAAGTCGCTCGACTAACGTCTCCAATTATCCGTTTGACCTGAAACTTCATGATGTTTGCATATATGGCCTTTTCTTTATCCCTGAAAATTTTGAAGGCTTGACTCCCAAGCTGTAGCTTCCAATTACCAAGTTTCTGTCTCTTTAGGCTTAAGACTTCTGATTTTTTCAAAGTCACTCGCCTAACGTCTCCAATTATCCTTTTGAGCTGAAACTTGTTGAGCCTTTCCAAATTAGTATATGATGCAATCCTGCAAAGTTTGGAGGTGTTTGGACATGTCCACTTGGTACAAATCACCCTGCACCAACAAACAGAAAAGCACAAAGGCAAATAATTCTGCAGATTATAATAGCTACTACTATTGTCTTGTATGTGTTCCCTGAAGGTTGCAGTTTTGTGACTTTGTTGCTGCAGGATGTTGTTGCTGAGTAAGGTAAGAGGCAGGCTGAAATTGCAATACAAAGGGCTCCTTATGCATGATCCTGTGGTATTGCATCCTTTAGCAGCCATCCAAAGATGAGTTGCAATAGTTGGATTAGGCAAACTTCCACTTGTAGTTTGTTTCATCCTGCTACTGCTGCACCATGGGGCACCTAAGTTTGTTTCTCCAAGGATCCACATGCTGCTGCTCACCTTGAAATTTTCCAGACCTGCAACTACCTACATATGCAAGTGGAAAAGAAAGGAGGAGAGAGGTACTCTAAATCCTAAATCTATTGGTAAGGAGATTATCCTATTAAAGCAGTAAATTAGGGAGACTCTCCCTTTTTCAATGGACCTGATTATCATTATTAATATCAGTAAATATTTCAAGGTATGAAGAAGTTCCTTCAATGTGGTTGATTGATCTTCTTCATCTTGGTTCTCCTGAAGCTAGCCATGCCAGCTTTGTCCATTTTGTAGTGTCCCTTGGTCTCTCTTGGAAGCTGCTGAAAGCTGTAGTAGTGTTGTGTATAGCTTTTCATGTGGCTTTCCTTTGAGAGTGAATCTGCAGTGTAATTAGCTTCCCTAAAGATATGCCTGAACTGGAAAGTCTCCAGTTTGCTAACCAATACCTGCAGTTCAGTAGTATAAGCAACATTGTTCCATGGAGGTTTAGCCTCTTGTTTGAGCCACTTGATTAGAAGTTCAGAATCAACTTCAAGGGCTACCCTGCTGTATCCATGTTGTAGGCACCACTGAATACCAATAATTGCTGCCTGCACTTCAGCTTGGTTATTAGAACCACAGCCTAGTGGAGATGCAAAAGCATATATTAACACTCCATTATGGTCTCTTAGAATGCCCCCTGCCCCTATATTCCCTGGATTGTTAAGGGCACTCCCATCTGTGTTGAGCTTGATCATTGTAGGCTGTGGTTTAGTCCAGCATACTTTGGTTATTCTCAATTCATGTTGGCTTTTTTCAACCATGGTAACCAAATCTGCCCAATTACTTGGCAAATCAATATATGGATACACAGTGGAGATAAGCATGTACAGATCTTTGGATATAGAGAATATTACTCTAGTAGCATTAGACTTCTTGCCTCCATACTTGCATGCACATCTATTCTTCCATAGATTCCAACACACAAAAATGGGGGTGTCCTGCATTACTAACTTATGTAGCTCATTGTTAGTTTTGGTTAGCCACCACCTCATCAATAGGTTTTTTAGAGGAGTATTGCTGTGTTGCAGACCCCAGTACCCTGAGAAGTGCCTCCATATGTGTTGTGCAAAGTAACCTGATACAAAGATATGCTCTATATCATCAAGACCTGCTCTATAACAACAGGAGCATGCAGCAGGATCCTGTCCAAAGGCTACTATTCTGTCATTTGTGGGGAGCTTAAGTCTGAAACCTCTCCAAAGCAGAAAAGAGGCCTTGAAAGGAATACTATTGTGCCATATATTGCTGTTAGTGGTTGATCTTGTCCTTTTCTTCCTTACCAACTCCCAGGCTGATGAACAAGTGAAGTTACCATGAGAGTTAGGCTTCCAGTAAGCTTGATCCTTCATATTTGGAATGTAGCTGATGGGAGTGCTGAGAATTCTGTGCACCAGCTGAGGGGGTGCATGTTTTCTTACTTTCTCTTCATTCCATCCTCCATTTTCCATGAATTCTGATACAGTAGAGTTATTCAATCTGGGGAGACTTTCATTGTGGTAAGCTAAGGGACCTACTCCTAGCCAATCATCCCACCAAAAGCTGCTTGTTCCAAACTTAATCCACCACTGTATATGAGGTTTTATATCCTTTTTGTTGCTCATCATATGCTTCCACATTAGGGACTGTCCTGTGTCCCACTTTTAATGACTGGATGAGCCCTTTGGCAGTATTTAGCTTTAAGGAATTCCCCCCATAGTGTCTTCTTTGATCTGAAAGTCCACCACTGTTTGTATTGGAAGGATAAGCACACATCCTCTAATTTTTTAACTCCTATACCACCCTCCTCATAAGGATAACTGAGAGTATCCCAAGAGGCCCAGTGATATTTTCTTCTTTCAGTATCCCATCCCTAAAAGAAGTCAGCAATTAGTCTTTTGATCTGATTCATGGTGGTCTTGGTAGGACTGAGAGCTGACAGCAGGTGTATAGGAATGGATTGCAGCACTGATTTCACCAAGGTGACTCTACCTCCATAGCTTAACATTTTAGTCTGCCATCCCCTAATCCTGCTTAGAACCTTAGAAACCATACTACAGAAGTATATGATCCTTTGTCCTCCTATATATAGGGGGCAGCCTAGGTAAGTGATTGGGCCATGAGTGCATTTGTATCCTGTGATCATGCTGACCCTATCCACCACACCAGAGGGAGTATTCAGTGGCATCATGGTTTGACTCTTATCTTTATTGATAAGTTGCCCTGAAATATCTTCATACAGTTTAAGAGTTTTGGTAATCAGTGTAAGTGAGAAGTTGCTGGTAGATGTGAAAATGATCACATCATCTGCAAAGCTCAAGTGATTTACTTGAGGTCCTCTTCTTTCCATCTGGAACCCTGTATATAAATGGTGGTGATGAAGATTGTTGAGAAGTCTAGACAGGACTTCAGCTCCAATGATGAATAAGGTAGGGGATAGGGGATCTCCTTGCTTGAGTCCTCTTGTAGAGTGGAAGAAGCCATGCCTTGCACCATTAATGATGACTGAGTACCAATTATTTGACATAATCCTCCAAACCATATCAATCAACACTTCTCCAAACCCCATTTTCCTCATGACCATACAAATGAATGACCAAGAGACCCTATCATAGGCCTTGGCCATATCCAGCTTTATCACCACATTATCCCCAGCCTTTGGTCTCTTAATATTGTGGATGATTTCTTGAGCTAACATTATGTTCTCAGAAATACTCCTACCTTTAACAAATCCAAATTGGTTATCTGAGATTAGCTGAGGCAATATAGGAGCAATTCTGAGGCTTATCAACTTAGAAATGATCTTGTTAGTTAAGTTGCTGAGAGAAATAGGCCTGTATTCTGATAGGCTGTTGGGATGATCATTCTTAGGAAGTAGAGCTAAGCATGCATGAGAAATAAACTTGGGAATACCATGTCCATTGAAGAAATACTGGACTAATCTCAGTAGGTCTTCACAGATGATATCCCAGCATGAATGAAAGAATTTCCCATTCATTCCATCTGGTCCAGCAGCTGATGTAGGGATCATAGAGAATACAACTTTCTTAAGCTCATCCATAGTAGGTAAGGATTGCAGGCTCTCATTCTGCTCCTCTGTAACCATCCTTGGAATGCACTTAAGAACATCTTCCCTGATCAGCCTCTCTTCTCCAGTGAATATCTTTTCAAAGTATGTTGTGGCTGCTCTTGCAATATTGTCTTCACCTTGAATAGTATTGCCTTGTTCATCACTAATCTGATGGATGAATAACCTTCTTCTTCTTCCTCTTATAATAGCATGAAAATAGCTAGTATTGGCATCTCCATCTTTGAACCAATGAAGTTGACTTTTCTGCTTTAAGATAGCCTTCTCCATCTTCAGATATCTGATGTACTGAGCATTGATCTGATGTAGCTTGGACCTGTTCTCTTCAGTATTGTCACTGATTATTTTCTCTTCAGCTTGTCTCACCTGCTCTTCAAATTCTTTTACTGAAGCAAAGATGTCCCCAAACTCATCTCTTGACCACTTACTAAGAGTATTAGAAACTCTTTTCAGCTTTTGTTGGAAGGTTCTCATTGGATTTCGGCCCACAGGATTATCCCAACATGCTTTTACAGTGCTAAGGAAATTGTCATTGTCTGTCCAGCAGTTTAAGAATTTGAAATACTTGATAACATTACCTTGTTTTGCCCTGCTTTCCATCAATAGAGGGCAATGGTCAGATCCTGTGGAGGCTAAGTGACTGACAGTTGTTACAGGCATGACTTCTAACCAAGAGTCATTAACCATGGCCCTGTCAAGTCTTTTCCAAATTCTAGCATCTTTATCCCTATTGTTGCACCAGGTGAACTTCTGCCCACAGAACCCCAGATCAGTGAGTCCACATGCTTCTATCACACTAATAAACTCAAAGCTCTTGTTCATATTATATGGCTGGCCCCCCATCTTTTCTTCAACATCTGTAATAACATTGAAGTCTCCAATGGTGCACCAAGGCTTCTCCTTACTGGAGAACTGCAACATCTTGTCCCATAAGTCTCTTCTCATGTAATCCTTGCACTTTGCATAGACAAAGGTAATGAGGTAGCTATTAGGACAAGCCACATGATTGATCTTACAAGTGATCTGCTGCTCATCCTGGTCCAAAATGTTATAGGCAATGTCTTTGTTCCAGAATAACCAGATTTTGCTATTGGAGTTGGACATAACATTATCCATACCTAGCTGAATTCTGTGGATCTGAATTTGAGATTTGTTGGAAAATGGTTCCAGCACTGCTATGATAGACAGCTTATGAAGGTCTTTCAACCTTTGTAACCTATCAAGGGCCTCCTGAGTATCAATACTCCTTTCATTCCAGCAGATTGTACTAATCATTAGGGTTTTTGAGTTTTGGACCTAGTGTTGATGTTGCTGTTGACAACAACATTATCAGAACTGCTGATGGTACTTTGTTTAGTCTTCTTCTTTGTTTGCTTACACTTAGAGGGTGGCTCCTTCTTTTCCTTGTCTTGCAGACTTTCCTTCTGCAATATAGCTGTCATAGTAGATCTGAATGCCTCCAGGTGATCTTCTTTTTGTGCCTCTTCCCCATGGTCCTGGTCTTCCACATCTTCAGAATGAGTGACCCTATATTCATCAGAGGATCCCTGTGACTTAGCAACCAGTTGGACCTCATCCTCATGCACCTTGTCCCTGGATGGGCTGGAAGCCTTAATTTCACTCACAGCATCCTCATCCTCAGAGTCAGTCATTGGTTGATAATCACTGTCCTCTTCATCTTCCAGAGGTTGGTCATCAGAATCTTCCTCATTCTCAGACTCACACACAGCATACTCATTTTCTTGTATGTTGAGGGTGCAGGTGAGCTGAGGTAGATCAGTAACTCTCTCAGTTATGATTTCAGCTGGATTTCTGGGAGATGTAGGAATGCAATGGGCTTGGAGAGGAGTGATATTCATCCCCACCTGGTCATCATCTAAGACAAATTGTTGACACCCCTGCTCCCCTTGCTGTACTATCACACTGTCCATTTTGGGAGTTTGACATTTCTCAGTTGAGTTCATTTCTTTTATTTTCTTTTTGATGGCTTCTCTTCTTTTCTTGCTCAGCTTATTCTTCTGAACAACAGTACTTTTACCACTAGTACTGGGATGAGATCCCAGGTCTTTGGCCATGGCACCTTTGCTAGCTTGCATGGTAAGTTCAACAATACTCTCATGCATAGCATGAGAGGGTACCCCTCCCCTATTGGTTTCCCCATCCTGCATGTTAGTGGGGTTCTCCTGTATACTTCCAGCCTTTCCTCCTTCAACTACCAGATCAGCAGCAACAATATTAATCTTTGGGAGGTTCAGGGGTATTGGGAGTGATAAGTCAATACCTGAATTCCTTGCAGCATTGGTCCCTTGAGCAATACCTGTTAAGATAGTACTTGTGCATACAATATGGGGGGATGGGGTTTGTGGGAGAGATAAGTCAATACCTTGTCTCTGATCTGGAGTGCTTTCCTGCATTGTTGATGAACTCTTCACTATTGAGTTCTTTTGAATGTGTGTGTTCCCTGCAATTTGGTTAGTGGGTTGATCTTGCATAGCAAGATCAACATGAACATTGGGAATAGAGATAGAAGTAGTAGTTTTACCTGGATTTACTTTGCTTTGCTGCACTGCAACATACTTACCTTTGGTTAATACTCCTGCAGCTCTTGTTTCTTGGTTCAGCTGGCCATTAATGTTTCCTTTGTTCTGTTTCCTTCTCTGAGTTTGCCAAGCATTGTCCTCCTTGCTAGCCTTATTGTTCTGTGACTGTTGTGGTATATTGGATGTCAAAGGATTTTGGTGCACCTGTAAGTTGTCAGGTTGAGATTGGTTGTGCTCTTTGTTCTCTCCCTGAGTTTGACTTGTATTTTTTGTTGTATTTTCAGAACTTTTCTTTTTCAGTTGTTCTTCATCTCTTCTCTTGATATTACACACATGCACCATGTGCCCCTGATGCTTGCAATACATGCAGTACTCAGGCACACTCTCATATAAAAGTTCCTGCCACCTTCCAATTGTAGGATCACTTTTGTCATGCCCAAGCCATACATGATGGGGTCTTTCTTGTGTAAGGTTGACCTGCACTCTTACCTTAGCAGTGCTTCCCCTAGTCTTCTGAATAGAGGCTGCATCCATGAAGAGTACTTTCCCCACAGGAGCAAGGAGAGTGGTCAGGAACTCCTTATCATAACAGTGCCAGGGGAGTTCAGGAAGGGCAACCCAGACTGGGACAATGGGAGTCTCCTCCTCAGGCCTAAAAGTTGGAGTCCAGGTTTGTATCCTCATTGATTGGCCTTCAATGGTCATTCTTTGCTTGGTCCACACAGTTGTGTAGTCCAATTCATTGTCCAAGTCAATATATACATGTCTGGCATTGAAATGGGCAATTTTAACACCCCCTACCAATTGAGTTTGGAGAATGAAGCTTCTCCTTATTAGCTCCACCTAAGGCATAGTGTTGCTGAATTTTCCAACAAGGGTATATTTACACTTTTCAGCCAATTTCACCATGAAATCCTCTTTGTCATAAATGACAGCTGGTAGGCCTTGTCTGGTGGTGTAAATAGGAGCAGACAATTTAAGTGGGATATCATTTTTTGCTTGGTTCAGCCTCAGCTTGGAAGCAAAGGTTTGGATGACTGTATATGGGGCTGGCTGAGGGACCTGTTCCTTTCTATTAGGGAACTGGTTCTTTGGGGGATTTTTAGTGGTGCTTTCTATTGGCTGGGGCTGGTTACTAACAGGTTTGGAGCCCTGGTTAGTGGGGTTAAGCCTATCAAAATTGGAGGAGACTTTAGGGAAGCTATTTTGAATACTTACAGGCTTATGCATTTGCATCATGTTGTTGGCCCTGTTTTGAGAGTTGGTATTAGGATTGGGATTGATATGATCAGTACCCTGCATGAAAATACTAGGAGCAGTACCAGGGAGTTCACAAGCTCCCATGGATTTCAACAAGTTAGCATCAACATTTATAGGATTAGAGGGATGCCCATCTGCACCATGCTTACCAATGTGATGGATAGACTCATTAACATTAGGCACCACATTATTATTCAAACATTGCACAAGATTATTAGGATTCTCAATATGCTTAGACTGTATTTGCGAACAAATATACTAACCCTGCATATTGAGTTCAAGAGAGTGAGAGGACTTACCTTGTGCTCCTGTGGTTGAGCTGCTGCTGAGGGGGTGATTCAATCCTTTTGGCATTTGATTCGTTTGATTATTTTGGGATTGAATACCATTGGCAAGGTACTGAGATTGATAATTAGCCAATGTAATCTCCTTAGTTCTAACATCACTGTGACTGTGACTATCTTCCTCAAGCAAGTCTTGACGACTTTTTGGATTTGAACTTTTCGGAGCTAATTTGGGGTCTGTAGCTTGTGTAGGAAGCCTCACAACAGCCTTAGGAACATTTTGGCATTGGCCCCTCATCATTTGTCTCGCCGGAACTCCGGCGACCCCACTGTGGTTGTCGTCTTGACGACTTTTCAAATTTGACTCGATTGGTAGTGATTCGAGTCTTGCCACATAGCTAGGAAGCTTCTCAACACTGTCATGAACCTGTTGAACTATGCCTTGAACCAATTGGCTCGCCGGAGCTCCGGCGACCTCTTCACGTTCAGAATTCAAATTGAAATTCGAAGCTTTTGGTAGAAATTCGAGCTGGTTTTGGATACCTGGTAAGTTCTCCTTATCCAACTTAGCAATTTGGCATTGATTTTGATATGAAATTGTTGCCTGAGCTCCGGTGCCACAATCACGGTCAGTGGTCAAATTGAAATTTGAGATTCCAAATTGATATTCGAGCTGGTTGTTTATGCCTGTGAGGTGCTCCATGTCCAGCTGAGTATTTTGACATTGAGTTTGGTCCTTTAAGCTTGCCGGAGCTCCGGCGCCGGCGTCGATATTATTACCGGCAATAGCTACGCTGGTGAAACTTATCCCATTATGTGCGCCATCGGCTGGGGAACAATCCCCAGTGGTCATATCCTCACGAACATGGCCGGAACTAGGTCAAACGAGCGATGGAAACTGCGGCGGCGCAGTGAACTTCGCCTCTTCAGTCGCCAGTGAATATCTCGACCTTGGATGATTCAAATGATCTGATTTTTGCATATTGTGTAGTTCTTGCAATGCTGATGATTCCCCAATTGTTTGTTCGATTCGAATCCGCCCAGCTTTCTCCAAATCGTTGATGTGATGAACCCAGGCGAGTTGCTCCTTCGACAGTGCTACAGTGATCGCCGACTGATTTTGCACTTTGGAGGGGCTACGGGTGGAATTTTCCGATGCTACGACTTGCGTTGCATTCGTGTCGTCGTTATCTTCGTTCCTATCTTTCGAACGAAATTTTCCTACGTCGGGAGGTGGTTCCCCTCCCATATTCGTCTTGATGAAAATAGTGCCCTTAGTTGAGAGCTTTGTTCCTAGAGAGATGTTAGGTTTTTTTTTTTTTTTTTTTTTTTTTTTTTTTTACGGGAACAGACCCTACACGAGGCTCCCACCTCTCGTGCACAGTCAGGGGTTAGGCAACACCCCCAAGCCTTAACATAAATAATCAAATTAAAAATACAAGGAGGGGGACATAAACCTTACCTCCGATCCTATGGTGGTTCATAAGTCGGCTAACCTATTAAGGTCGGCTAACTCATCCCCGATACAAAAAAGATACTAACTATAACTAGAAAGCAGTAAACCTGTGAGAGGACTCCTCCCGGTACAATTCAACTATGAAAGCATAAATGAGGGAGTCTCTCCCCTTCGATGTTAGGGTTTAGGGTTCAGGGTTCAGGGTTTAGGGTTTAGGGTTTAGGTTTTTTTTTTTTTTTTTTATGGGAACAGACCCTACACGAGGCTCCCACCTCTCGTGCACAGTCAGGGGTTAAGCAACACCCCCAAGCCTTAACATAAATAATCAAAATAAAAATACAAGGAGGGGGACATAAACCTTACCTCCGATCCTATGGTGGTTCATAAGTCGGCTAACCTATTAAGGTCGGCTAACTCATCCCCGATACAAAAAGAGACTAACTATAACTAGAAAGCAGTAAACCTGTGAGAGGACTCCTCCCGGTACAATTTCAACTATGAAAGCATAAATGAGGGAGACTCTCCCCTTCCATGAGAAAAAAGGAAAGTAACCTACACTAGTCCTATTCCAACTATGCTACGTACCAGACATAGCTACATTGAAGAAGAACAAGTATACGAAACTTCTATTTCGCATGGGATGGGAAATTCTTTTCATCTTTGCTCTTTTTAGTCTTGTCGTACCAAGTAAATCCAGGTGAAGTATGCCTTTGTATCAGTATCATGATTACCAGCTAAGGAGGCTGAAAGGATAGGAAGTATATGGAGCTATAGTAGCCAACAGCCTTTGATTTGTTGTGGAAGAAAGTGTAGCTGCATTCGAACACCTGCATGGTGGTCCAAATGTATGGTTGCTGCAGACCTGCACCTACACAGACAGACAAAACCAGAAACATACACAAGCAACCAAGTCTGGAGGTTGCTGTACATGGGTGTGTTGGTTTTGGCATCTGTTGTTGCTGATGCTGTTGAACTTCATCTTTCAATTCTGCACTTTCAGCTTCAGCTCTGTGGTTGAGTTGTTGTTTGGTGTGTGGTTGAGTAGTTGTTTGGTGTTGTGTTCCCACAGTATGTATATGGAGTTGATGGAGTTGTAACATGTTACAGCTACTCATGATATTGTTGTTGGTTCTTGGATGTTGTCTATGAGGGTGTTGGAGTTCCTTCTGGGTTCCACTGTTTCCTGTATCTCCAACAACCTGCATAAACAAAGCAGCAACCAAACAAGCAAGCACACAATTATAAGAACAATTCCAAAAGTGCTAAATGTGGTGCCATTCCTCTGTTGCTGGAGCTGATGGCTGCAGTTCCCTAGGCTGCTTGTTGGTCTTTGTTTTGAGTTGTTTAGACTTCTTGGAGTACCTGTACAGAAAAACAAAACCAACAAACTTGTATATGTTTCTTGTCTGCTGCAGGTTGATGGATTTGTTGCTGAGGTGTGTTGATAATGGAGACTATGGTTGGCAAGCTGATTGTGCTGCTCCAAAGCAGCCCTAGGTTACTGCAGCCCTTTTAGCATTTCCAAGGGAGGTCTTCCAGCTACATTGGTGAAGCTGAGGATGACAGTTGTAGCTGGGGTACCTGCATAGACAAACACAACCAACAAACCTCACAACCAAATAGATCTGCAGGCTCCTGCACTCATGTTCCTTGTGCGCTGTAAGTTGGTGGAGTTGTTGCTGTGGTGTGTTGATGTTAGAGAATGTGGATGGAAGGCTGCTCCATAGAAGCCCCAGGACATTGCAGCCCTCATAGCAGTTCCAAGGAAGGCCTGCATAAGTGGACAAAGGCCATGTCCAAAAGGATGGAGAAGAACAAAGTCAAATGCTGGATTGGATGTTATGGGATTGTGTCTGTGAAGTCCTGGTGATCAACTCCAACTTCTGATGGAATAGCTCCCCAGTTGTTGATGTCCCTAAGCAAAAACAATCAGCCAAAGACAAACAACCAAACAAACACAAAAACCAGGAGGAAGTTGCTGTTCTGCATAGTCCTTGTGGAGGCCTCTTAGTAAAGGTATTTGTTTTGGTGGTTGTAGCTGTGATGTGTTCTATGTAGGTGTTGGGAACACATATTGATGAGTCCATCCTGACATCTGCATCTACACAACAAACAAAAACCAGCAAGAAAGTAACTGAGGTTAATAGAAAAGATCTCAAGCAAGTGTGCATCTTCTTGTTGCTTCCTTTATGATTAGGCTGCTTGTTGGTGTCAGTTACACAAGAAGGGGTGTCCTTTGTGATCAGGTTCAACTTCTTGGAGTACCTGCATAGACAAGCAAAACCAACAAACCACACAACCAAAGAAATCTGCATGCTGCTGTAACCAATAGTAGTACTATTAGCTTGTATTTGTTCCTTGTCTGCTGCAGGTTGGTGGAGTTGTTGCTGGGGTGTGTTGATAATAGAGAGTGTGGTTGGCCAGCTGACTGTGTTTCTCCATAGAAGCCCCAGGTTGCTGCAGCCCTCATAGCAGTGCAAAAGAGGTTCTAAACAAGAACAGTCAACCAAAGACAAGCAACAAAGCAAATAGGTGTTGAGCTGCTGCAGGTGTTGCAGGTGTTGAGCTGCTGCAGGTGTTGTCCTCTATGTATTTGTTGTTAAAATATGTTGGTGTATGTCTCCAACATCCTGCAAATACACAACAAATAGCCAAAAACAAACAAAGACCTGTACAGGTTAATAGAGAGGAATGGATCTCAAAGAGAATTTTGGAGTCTGTTAGCATTTTCCATGTCGCTCGACTAACGTCTCCACTTATCCGTTTGAGCTGAAACTTCATGAGGATTGCATATATATCCTTTACTTTAGCCATACAAAGTTTGAAGGCTTGTTTCCCAAGTTGGAGCTTCCATTTAGCAAATTTCTTCCTTTTTAAGCTTAAGACAACTGATTGTTTCAAGCTCGCTCGCCTAACGTCTCCAATTATCTGTTTGGGCTGAAATTTCTTGGGCCTTATAAAATAATATATGTTGCAATCCTGCAAAGTTTGGGAGCCTTTGGACAAGTCCACAAGTTACTCCTTACCCTGCACCTGCTGCCCTGCTGCCCTGCTGAGGCTTAGAGGTTGCAGGGTATTTGGAAGTTGTTTTTGTGCTCTTGTCTATGTATTTGTTGTTGAAGGATGCTAATATATTACTCCAGACACCTGAAACAATACAACAAACAAGCCCAAACAAAACATAATATACACAGACTAGCAATAAAGAAGGGACCTCAGTAAGAGCTTTGGAGAGTGTTATCATTTTCCAAGTCGCTCGACTAACGTCTCCAATTATCCATTTGAGCTGAAACTTTATGGAGTTAGCATATATATCCTCTCCTTTAGTCCTGCAAAGTTTGAAGACTTGTTTCCCAAGTTGGAGGGTCCAAATTACTAAATACCCTCTCTTTAGGCTTAAGACAGCTGAATGTTTCCATGTCGCTCGCCTAACGCCTCCAATTATCCGTTTGGGCTGAAACTTCTTGGGACTTGTCAAAATAATATATTCTACCATCCTGCAAAGTTTGGGGGCCATTGGACAGGTCCACATATTACTCCTCACCCTGCACCTGCTGCCCTGCAGCAGGTACTCCAGTGGTGCTCCAAGCTGAAGGGTAATCATGATAGCTGAAGATCTAGGACCCTGCAAAATCAGATTAGTGAAAGAGAAAAAAGAATATATACTATTTCTTTCCTCAAGAGGTAAGTTGGTTATTGTGAGCAAGTAATATGTAGGGGAGACTCTCCCTTTTACAGTGGTTCTAACTGTGGGATCTTCAAAGTATTTGTATTTATGCATAAGTTGAAGATAGAGTTAGAACAGCAATGCAGCAGATCAGGGGGGTTTCTTGATTCTCTTGAGCTTCCTTCTTCTGAAGCTAGCCATTCCCAACCTGTCCAGTTCCAGGTGGGCTTTAGCTTCTTTGGGGAGGTCCTGTTTGATGAAGTATAGCTCAGGAGAAGTACATTTGTGGCTGTGCTTGGATAATACATCAGCAATGGAGTTGGCCTCCCTAAAGGTGTGATTGCATTGAAAAGCCTGGAACTGACAGATGATATTGTGAAGGTTGTCCAGCAGTCCTTTGATGGTCCAGGGAGGCTTTGCTTGATGATGCAGCCACTTGGTGAGAAGTTCAGAATCCACTTCTAGTTCTACCTTGTAGTAACCAAGGTGGAGGCACCAGGAGAGGCCAAAGATAGCTGCTTTAATCTCAGCTTGATTATTAGTACCTGTACCTAAGGGGACAGCAAAGGCAAAAATGAGATCACCATAAGAGTTTCTTAAGATTCCTCCTCCACCAATGTTGCCAGGGTTGTCAAGAGCACTGCCATCTGTATTTAGTTTCACCCTGTGGCCTGCTGGCTTTATCCATTTCACAGGAGTGATTTGGATAACATGAGAACACTGATCAATCCAAAGGACCAGTTCCTTCCAGCTGGTAGGCCACTTGATATAGGGGAAGGCTATGGTGAGCAAGTTGTGGATATCTTTGTAGATAGAGAATTTGACTCTAGCCAGATTAGAATGTTTTCCACTATATTTAGAGGCACATCTATTTTTCCAAAGGTTCCAACAAATGGAAATAGAAGTAGCCTGTAGAATAAGCTTGTGAGCATGATTCTTATACTTAGAATTCCACCACCTCATCAAAAGAGTTCTAAGAGGTGTGTATTCCTTAGTGATACCCAAAGAATCAGAGAAGACTTTCCAAATGTTGGTAGCAAAGGAACCTGCAACAAAAATGTGATCAATAGTGTCTTGGCCAGGTCTATGGCAGCAGTAGCACTGAGAGGGGGTATGACCAAATCTGATCAAGCTCTCATTGATGGGCAACTTCCCTCTAAAAGCTCTCCAGACCAGGAAGGAGTATTTGAAAGGGATGAGGTTGTGCCATGTGGAAGAATTGAGCTTAGTCTTGGGCCTTTTGGCTCTGATGAGCTCCCATGTTGTGGAACAACTGAACTCCCCATAGCTAGTGAGCTTCCAGCTTGGTTGATCTTGCTGGAGAGGCTGATAGTTGATATAGGTAGCCAGGATGGTTGACACAAGTTGGGGAGGAGCCTTTTGTATGACAAGATCCACATTCCATTGACCATTGATCAAGAAGGCAGAAACCTGAATGTTGTTGAACCTGCAACTGTTAGTGGTGAAGAGTGCTAGAGGTCCAACCCCCAGCCAGTTGTCCCACCAGAAGAGGCAAGTACCAGACAAGATTTGCCATTGAATATGAGGCTCCATGTGAGTCTTGTTGTGCATCAGGTGTTTCCAAGTAAGGGATTGGCCAGTATCCCATTTCTTGGTGATGATATTAGCCCTCTGACAATACTTGGCTTTAAGGAAGTCACCCCACAAGGTGTTCTTGGTTCTAAGAGTCCACCATTGCTTGTATTGAAAGGACTTAGCAACATCAGCAATTTGTCTGACCCCTATGCCCCCCTCATCATATGGGAAACTCAGATTCTTCCAAGAAGACCAATGGTACTTCCTTTTGTCATTCTTCCACCCCCAGAGGTCTTTTCATAAGTATCCAAAGTCTCCATGATGAGAGTCAAGGTTTGCTTCCTTCCAGAAGCAAAAATAATGATATCATCAGCAAAGCTAAGGTGGTTAATCTGAGGACCCTTTTGAGACATGTAGAAACCATGGAACTGAGGATGATGATGAACTTTGTTCATAAGTCTAGAGAGAACTTCAGCTCTAAGGATGAATAAGGCTGGGGATAGAGGGTCACCCTGCTTGAGGCCCCTTGTGGAATGAAAGAAACCATGCCTAGATCCATTAACTATGACAGAATACCAATTATCAGACATGATTCTCCATGCCATATCAATGAATCTTTCACCAAAGCCCATTCTTCTCAGAACCAGGCAAGTGTAGGACCAGGAGACCCTATCATAAGCTTTGGCCATGTCAAGTTTGATCACAACATTGCCTCCTATGTTAGGCTTTTTTATCTGGTGGATGATTTCTTGGGCCAGCATGATATTCTCAGAGATGCTCCTATTTTTAACAAAGCCTAATTGGTTCAGGGAGATGAGGTTAGGCAGAATAGGGGCTAATCTAAGACAAAGGAGTTTGGATATGATTTTGTTAGTAAAATTACTCAGACTTATGGGCCTGAATTCAGAAATTTTGGTAGGGTGCTTTACTTTGGGGAGGAGAACTAAGCAAGCATGAGAGAAGTACTTAGGCATAGTCTGACCACAGAAGAAGGAATTGACTACACTAAGGAGGTCTTCTTTGATGATATCCCAACATACTTGGAAGAATTGGGTTCAGGGTTCAGGGTTTCAGGGTTCAGGGTTTCAGGGTTCAGGGTTCAGGGTTCAGGGTTCAGGGTTTTTTTTTTTTTTTTTTTTTTTTTTTTTTTTTTTTTTTTATGGGAACAGACCCTACACGAGGCTCCCACCTCTCGTGCACAGTCAGGGGTTAAGCAACACCCCCAAGCCTTAACATAAATAATCAAAATAAAAATACAAAGGAGGGGGACATAAACCTTACCTCCGATCCTATGGTGGTTCATAAGTCGGCTAACCTATTAAGGTCGGCTAACTCATCCCCGGTACAAAAAGAGACTAACTATAACTAGAAAGCAGTAAACCTGTGAGAGGACTCCTCCCGGTACAATTCAACTATGAAAGCATAAATGAGGGAGACTCTCCCCTTCCATGAGAAAAAAGAAAAGTAACCTACACTAGTCCTATTCCAACTATGCTACGTACCAGACATAGCTACATTGAAGAAGAACAAGTATACGAAACTTCTATCTCGCATGGGATGGGAAATTCTTTTCATCTTTGCTCTTCTTAGTCTTGTCGTACCAAGTAAATCCATGTGAAGTATGCCTTTGTATCAGTATCATGATTACCAGCTACGGAGGCTGGACAGTATGGTTGCTGCAGATTTGGAAGGCTGCTCCATAGAAGCCCCAGGACATTGCATCCCTCCTAGCTGCACCTCCACAAATAATCCAAGAAGGAGTTTCAAGAGCCTTGGCTGTAAGGAAGCTGTTGCTGTCTCCCTTTGTTTGACTCTTTGTGAACCTGTACACAGGTTCTTGTTGCTTCCAAAGAGAGAGTGATCAGCCCCTTTGAAGTATTCATCTCATTTTGCTGAATACTGCTGCTGGGGCTAGTGTTGGTGTGTTGGTGAAATCCTAAGCTGCCAGGCTGCTGTCTCCTCAGTTCAGAGTGTGAAATGGGGAATAATTCTCTAAAGAAGTCCCAAGTATCACTCTTGGCTGCAAGGATGCTGTGACTGGTTGCAACTCCTCTTGTTGATGGTCTTTGTATCTGCTGCATTCCACAGCTGTGAAGTTGTTGTTGCTTCCACTCAAATTCAGCTTCAGCATTCTTGTCGTTGTTTGTTCTTGGATGTTGTCTATGATGATGTTGGAGTTCCTTTTGGGCTGTATCTCCAACAACCTGCACAAACAAGGAAGCAAACAAACAAGCAAGCATACAATTATAAGAACAATTCCAAGAATTCTGTTGCACAAACTCCTTGTTGCTGCCATTGTAATGCTTGTTGGTCCTTGCTTTGAAATGGTTCAGCCTGCACAGCCAAACAAGACCAACAAAACATACAACCAAAGAGGTGTGCAAGCTGCTGTAGCTAGTGCCATTAGCTTGTATTTGTTCCTTGTCTGCTGCAAGTTGGTGGAGCTGTTGCAGATGTTGATGGAATGCATCTGGTATGCATGGGGAATTCTGAGGATTTGCACCTGCACACACAAACAAAAACAAAAACAACAAACCCAAGGCTGCTAATCTGCAGGTTCTGATTGCTGCATTCTGCTTGTTGGTCTTTGTTTTGAGGTGGTTGGTTTTCTTGGAGTACCTGCACAGAAAACCAAAGCAAACAAACTTGTATATGTTTCTTGTCTGCTGCAGGTTGATGGATTTGTTGCTGGAGTGTGTTGATAATGGAGAATGTTGTTGGCAAGCTGGTTGTGTTGCTTCATGGCAGCCCCAGGGACCCTCTCTACACTGTGAGGAACCTGTTGGGATTGGTTTCGTCTCAATTGGATCGCCGGAACTCCGGCAGTCCCACCATTGTTGTCGTCTTGACGACTTTTCAAATTTGAATCAATTAGTGGTGATTCGATACTAACCTTGTAGCTGGGGAGCTTCTCTACATTGCCACGAACCACTTGGGATTGAATTTGTATGAATTCGTTCGCCGGAGCTCCGGCGACCTCCATATGTGCAGAAGTCGAGTTGAAATTCGAGACTCCCTGGGTTGATTCGAAATGCTGCGTGGTGATGAGGGGCTGCACATGAGCCTCAGGAGCATTTTGGTTATAGTTTTGAGCTGATATAGTGGCCGGAGGTCCGGCGCCGCCGCTGACTTTTTCGCCGGCGATTGATACGCCGGTGAAAATTAGTTCATCAGGTGCGCCTTGGCCTGAGGAACAAAACCCATATGGTCCGAGCTGTCGAATGTCGCCGGAGTTTGGTCGAATTTCTGATCGAAATTCCGGCGCTTGTGCCTCTATATTTCTGTCGATTTGTATATCATTTTGTTTGGAATTTTTTGCTGCTGATTGTATATGAGCTGAGGAATCATCTTCACAATTTGTTATTACATTTAACAATCCCCGATTTCTCAAGGCAATGATTCGTTCAGCATTCTGCAGCTCTTCAGTAGAACAAGTAACAGTGATCACTTTTGTATTTTGCAAATTCGAAGAGCTGTAGGTGGAATCTGATGGTGAGGCAACTCTCGTTGTGTTCGTATCGACGGAATCTACGATTCCGTCTTTCGAACGAAATTTTTCGAGGTCTGGAGGTGGGTCCCACCCCATTTCGTTTTTTGACTAAAATGCCCTTCCTTGAGAGCTTTCTTTAGAGAGAAGTTTTAGAGAGAAGATGAAATCATAAAATGAGAAAGTGATGGGGTTTAGGGTTTTTTTTTTTTTTTTTTTTTTTTTTTTTTTTTTTTTTTTACGGGAACAGACCCTACACGAGGCTCCCACCTCTCGTGCACAGTCAGGGGTTAAGCAACACCCCCAAGCCTTAACATAAATAATCAAAATAAAAAATACAAGGAGGGGGACATAAACCTTACCTCCGATCCTATGGTGGTTCATAAGTCGGCTAACCAATTAAGGTCGGCTAACTCATCCCCGATACAAAAAAGAGACTAACTATAACTAGAAAGCAGTAAACCTATGAGAGGACTCCTCCCGGTACAATTCAACTATGAAAGCATAAATGAGGGAGACTCTCCCCTTCCATGAGAAAAAAGAAAAGTAACCTACACTAGTCCTATTCCAACTATGCTACGTACCAGACATAGCGACATTGAAGGAGAACAAGTATACGAAACTTCTATCTCGCATGGGATGGGAAATTCTTTTCATCTTTGCTCTTTTTAGTCTTGTCGTACCAAGTAAATCCCGATGAAATATGCCTTTGTATTAGTATCATGATTACCAGCTATGGGGGCTGCATGGTGGTCCAAATGTATGGTTGCTGCAAACCTGCACCTGCACAGATAGACAAAACCAGAAATATATACAAGCAACCAAGTCTGGAGGTTGCTGTACATGGGTGTGTTGGTTTTGGCATCTGTTGTTGCTGATGCTGTTGAACTTCATCTTTCAATTTCGCATTTTCAGTTTCAGCTCTGTGATTGAGTTGTTGTTTGGTGTGTGGCTGAGTAGTTGTTTGGTGTTGTGGTCCCACAGTATGTATATGGAGTTGATGGAGGTGTAACCTTTTACAGCAGCTTATGATATTGTTGTTGGTTCTTGGATGTTGTCTATGAGGGTGTTGGAGTTCCTTCTGGGCTGTATCTCCAACAACCTGGGATGTATGAAAGAAAGAAGCAAACAACCAAACAAACACACAATTCCAAGAACAGTTCCAAAAATGCGGATTGTGGTGCCATTCCTCTGTTGCAGCTGGCTTCCTCAATTTCTGTATTTGCAACCTGCACAAGCAACCAAAATACAAACCTGGCAATTTGCAGGTTGTTGAAACTGATGGTTGCAGGTTCCATAGAAGCCCCAGGACATTGCAAGTATCTCTCTTGGCTGCAAGGATCCTGTGACTGGTTGCAACTCCTCTTGTTGATGGTCTTTGTAGCTGCTGCATTCCACAGCTGTGAAGTTGTTGTTGCTTCCACTCAAATTCAGCTTCAGCATTCTTGTTGTTGTTTGTTCTTGGATGTTGTCTATGATGATGTTGGAGTTCCTTTTGGGCTGTATCTCCCACAACCTGCACAAACAAGGAAGCAAACAAACAAGCAAGCATACAATTATAAGAACAATTCCAAGGATTCTGTTGCACAAACTCCTTGTTGCTGCCATTGTAATGCTTGTTGGTCCTTGCTTTGAAATGGTTCAGCCTGCACAGCCAAACAAGACCAGCACAGTTTAGGGTTTAGGGTTTAGGGTTTAGGGTTTAGGGTTTCAGGGTTCAGGGTTCAGGGTTCAGGGTTCAGGGTTCAGGGTTTAGGGTTTAGGGTTTAGGGTTCAGGGTTCAGGGTTCAGGGTTCAGGGTTCAGGGTTCAGGGTTCAGGGTTCAGGGTTCAGGGTTCAGGGTTCAGGGTTCAGGGTTCAGGGTTCAGAGTTCAGGGTTCAGGGTTCAGGGTTCAGGGTTCAGGGTTCAGGGTTCAGGTTTTTTTTTTTTTTTTTTTTTTTTTTTTTTTTTTTTTATGGGAACAGACCCTACACGAGGCTCCCACCTCTCGTGCACAGTCAGGGGTTAAGCAACACCCCCAAGCCTTAACATAAATAATCAAAATAAATTACAAGGAGGGGGACATAAACCTTACCTCCAGTCCTATGGTGGTTCATAAGTCGGCTAACCTATTAAGGTCGGCTAACTCATCCCCGATACAAAAAAGAAGCTAACTATAACTAGAAAGCAGTAAACCTGTGAGAGGACTCCTCTCGGTACAATTCAACTATGAAAGCATAAATGAGGGAGACTCTCCCCTTCCATGAGAAAAAAGAAAAGTAACCTACACTAGTCCTATTCCAACTATGCTACGTACCTGACATAGCTACATTGAAGAAGAACAAGTATACGAAACTTCTATTTCGCATGGGATGGGAAGATTCTTTTCATCTTTGCTCTTTTTAGTCTTGTCGTACCAAGTAAATCCAGGTGAAATATGCCATTGCATCAGTATCATGATTATCATCTATGGGGGCTGAAAGGAGAGGAAATATATGGATCTATAGTATCCACAAGCCTTGGAGTTGTTGTGGAGAAAATTGATAGCCTGAATTAGCCAAGGAAGCAAACAAACATGGTTGTTGCAGTCTTGTACCCAATCCCTTGCTGCCTCTATAGTTGCAGTGGTAGCATGATTGTTGTTGCAGGTTAGGTTCAGTAGTAGATACCTATTTTGGTACCTGCACAGGCAAACAACACCAGAAAAACACACAAACAAACTATTGTGTGCTGCATATGCTGTATTCTGCTGCTGTGCTGCATATAGTAGGTACAAATGGTGGTTGATGATGATGGCTGCAGTATCCTTGTGATGCCAAGTATTCTCAACTTTGAAGTTGTAGCCGGTGTGCATCAGTGAAGCTGCATTATCAATTAACATAGGGGCAAGCAATTGTGGGAAGAGAAAAGGCTGATGCATGTTGTTGTGCAACTCCTTGTTGCTTCCATTGTAGTTAGGCTGCTTATTGGTCTTTGTTTTGAGATGGTTAACCTTCTTGGAGTACCTGCACAGAAAAACAACACCAACAAACTTGTATTTGTTTCTTGTCTGATGCAGGTTGGTGGACTTGTTGCTGAGGTGTGTTGATAATGGAGAATGTGGTTGGCAATCTGATTGTTCTGCTTCATAGTAGCCCCAGGTTGCTGCAGCCTTTGTAGCATTTCTAAAGGGGGTCTGCCAGCTACATTGATGAAGCTGAGGATGACTGATCTTGGGGATCAATGCAGGTTCAATGAATGAGCTGCAGCTGGGGTACCTGTATAAAACAAAACCACCAAACCTCATTGCCAAAGAGATCTGCAGGCTGCTGTACCCATGTTCCTTGTGGAAGTAATGGGATTGCTTTTGTGGAGTCTTGTTAGATATCTCCAATTTCTGATGGAATAGCTCCCCAGTTGTTGATGTACCTGCAGCTACACAACAAACAAAAGCCAGCAAGACAGGGTTTGCACAAAGGGCTGCTGCAAATGTTGAGCTATTAGAGAGTGCATGGATGGAGTGGAGACATTGCTGTAGATTTATGTGCAGTTTCAATTTTGTGTTGGAGCATGCTTCCCAGAAAAGAGGATCCTCTCTTGTGATCTGGTTCAGGTTGCTTGGTGGCTTCCCAGTAGTTATTGCACCTAAACAAAAACAAAGCCAGGAGTACATACAACCAAACAAGCACCAAAAACAATAAGGAGCTCCATTTCTGCACACTCCTACTGTTTCAATCCTGCAGAGTCCTGTAGCAGTGTTGTCCTCCATGTATTTATTGTTAAAGCATGTTGGTGTATATCTCCAACAACCTGCAAATACACAGCAAATAACCAAAGACAAACAAAGACCTCTACAGGTTAGAAGAAAAAAGTGGATCTCAAAGAGAGTTTTGGAGCCTATTAGCATTTTCCATGTCGCTCGACTAACGTCTCCACTTATTCGTTTGAGCTGAAATTTTCTGAAGTTTGCATATATATCCCCTCCTTTGGCCATGCAAAGTTTGGAGGCTTGTTTCCCAAGTTGGAGCTTCATTTTAGCAAAATTCTTCCTTTTTAAGCTTAAGACTGCTGATTGTTTCAAGCTCGCTCGCCTAACGTTTCTAATTATCCGTTTCGGCTGAAATTTCTTGGGCCTTGTCAAAATAATGTATGCTGCAATCCTGCAAAGTTTGGGAGCCTTTGGAGGGGTCCACATGATACTCCTCACCCTGCACATGCTAACCTGCTGAAGATTAAGTGTTGCACGGTGGTTGGAATTTGTGTTGGTGCTTTTCTCCATGTATTTGTTGTTAATGAATGTTGATACATCACTCCAGGCACCTGAAATAATGCAACAACCAAAAACAAACAAAACAAAGCTTGCACAAACTAGCAAACAGGAGGGGGCCTCAGTAAAAGCTTTGGAGACTATTAACTTTTTCCAAGTCGCTCGACTAACGTCTCCAATTATCCGTTTGACCTGAAACTTCATGATGTTTGCATATATGGCCTTTTCTTTATCCCTACAAATTTTGAAGGCTTGACTCCCAGGCTGGAGCTTCCAATTACCAAGTTTCTCTCTCTTTAGGCTTAAGACTGCTGATTTTTTCAACGTCGCTCGCCTAACGTCTCCAATTATCCTTTTGAGCTGAAACTTGTTGAGCTTTTCCAAATTAGTATATGATGCAATCCTGCAAAGTTTGGAGGTGTTTGGATATGTCCACTTGGTACAAATCACCCTGCACCAACAGACAGAAAAACACAAAGGCAAGTAATTCTGCAGGTTATATTGTATGTGTTCCCTGAAAGTTGCAGTTTGTTGCTGCAGGATGTTGTTGCTGAGGAAGGTAAGATGCAGGCTGAAATTGCAGTACAAAGGGCTCCTTATGCATGATCCTGTGGTATTGCCTCCTCTAACAGCCTTCCAAAGAATGGTTGCCTCAGTTGGATTTGTCAAACTTCCATTTGTAGTTTGTTGCATCCTGCTACTGCTGCACCCAGAGGCACCTAAGTTTGTTTCTCCACTGGTGGAATGATGAGTTGTAAGCTTGTATGTATCTGCACATATAACAGAGATAGGAACAGAAAAAAGAAATGCCCTATTCCTTACCTGTAGAGGCAAGTTTTTATGTCTAAAAAAGCAATAAGTAGAGGAGACTTTCCTCTTTACAATAGTCCTAATTATAGGATCTTCAAGGTAGCTGTAACTAAACATATCCAAGTTGAAGATCAAATTAGAACTATAATAAAGAAGTTGTCAGGGGGGCTTCTTAATTCTTTTGAGCTTCCTTCTTCTGAAATTTGCCATTCCCAGCATGTCTAGCTCCATGAGGGCTCTGGCCTCTTTGGGAAGGTCCTGCTTGTTGAAATAGAGCTCAGGAGCAGAGCATTTGTGGCTGTATTTGGACAAGCTATCAGCTGTGGAATTGGCTTCTCTGAAGGTGTGATTGCAGCTGAATTCCTGGAATTGGTGGATGATGTTATTGAGCTTATCCAGCAGCTCTTTGATGGACCATGGAGGCTTTGCTTCCTGTTGCAGCCATTTGAGAAGTAATTGGGAATCAACCTCCAGTATGACCTGAGTGTAGCCAAGATGGAGGCACCAAGAGAGACCAGAGATAGCAGCTTTGACCTCTGCTTGGTTGTTAGTTCCAGAACCTAAAGGGATTGCATAAGCAAACATGAGATCACAAGATGCATTCCTAAGGATTCCTCCTCCTCCAATGTTGCCAGGATTGGTGAGAGCACTGCCATCAGTGTTCAGCTTCACCAAGTGGTCAGTTGGTTTGGACCAGCATACAGGGAAGACCTTGATATCATGGTAGCATTGCTCAACCAAAATAACCAGGTCTCTCCAGTTGTTGGGCCAGTTTATATAAGGAAAAGCATTGTGGAGAAGAAGATATGTATCCTTGAGTACAGAGAACTTTACTCTGGCAAGGTTAGATTGCTTCCCTCCATATTTTGAGGCACATCTATTTTTCCACAGGTTCCAGCAGATGAAGATAGGAAGAGCTTGTAGTAGGAGCCTATGAGCTTCATTCCTGCATTTTGTGGTCCACCATCTCATTAGTAGGTTTCTAAGAGGGGTGTACTCCTTGCTGGGTTTAGGGTTTAGGGTACACTAGTCCTATTCCAACTATGCTACGTACCAGACATAGCGACATTGAAGGAGAACAAGTATACGAAACTTCTATCTCGCATGGGATGGGAAATTCTTTTCATCTTTGCTCTTTTTAGTCTTGTCGTACCAAGTAAATACCGGTGAAATATGCCTTTGTATCAGTATCATGATTACCAGCTATGGGGGCTGCATGGTGGTCCAAATGTATGGTTGCTGCAAACCTGCACCTGCACAGATAGACAAAACCAGAAATATATACAAGCAACCAAGTCTGGAGGTTGCTGTACATGGGTGTGTTGGTTTTGGCATCTGTTGTTGCTGATGCAATTGAACTTCATCTTTCAATTTCGCATTTTCAGCTTCAGCTCTGTGATTGAGTTGTTGTTTGGTGTGTGGCTGAGTAGTTGTTTGGTGTTGTGTTCCCACAGTATGTATATCTTTGTGAACCTGTACCCAGGTTCTTGTTGCTTCCAAAGAGAGAGTGATCAGCCCCTTTGAAGTGTTCATCTCATTAAAGTACCTGCACATGTCCACAAAAACAATACAACTTGCTAACAAGAATTGTAGATGGTCCATCTGAGCTGCAGGGTGAAGTTGTTGGAGTTGCTGAATACTGGTGCTGGGGCTAGTGTTGGTGTGTTGGTGAAATCCTAAGCTGCCAGGCTGCTGTCTCCTCAGTTCAGAGTGTGAAATGGGGAATAATTCTCTAAAGAAGTCCCAAGTATCACTCTTGGCTGCAAGGATCCTGTGACTGGTTGCAACTCCTCTTGTTGATGGTCTTTGTAGCTGCTGCATTCCACAGCTGTGAAGTTGTTGTTGCTTCCACTCAAATTCAGCTTCAGCATTCTTGTTGTTGTTTGTTCTTGGATGTTGTCTATGATGATGTTGGAGTTCCTTTTGGGCTGTATCTCCCACAGCCTGCACAAACAAGGAAGCAAACAAACAAGCAAGCATACAATTATAAGAACAATTCCAAGGATTCTGTTGCACAAACTCCTTGTTGCTGCCATTGTAATGCTTGTTGGTCCTTGCTTTGAAATGGTTCAGCCTGCACAGCCAAACAAGACCAGCACAACATACAACCAAAGAGCTGCTGTAGCTAGTGCCATTAGCTTGTATTTGTTCCTTGTCTGCTGCAAGTTGGTGGAGCTGTTGTAGATGTTGATGGAATGCATCTGGTATGCATGGAGAGGTGATCCATGCTTTAGTATCCAGTTGTTTACAATTCTGAGGATCTGCACCTGCACAGACAAACAAAAACAAAAACAACAAACCCAAGGCTGCTAATCTGCAGGTTCTGATGGCTGCAGTCTCCCTAGGCTGCTTGTTGGTCTTTGTTTTAAGGTGGTTGGATTTCTTGGAGTACCTGCACAGAACAACAAAACAAACAAAATTGTATATGTATCTTGTCTGCTGCAGGTGGATGGAGTTGTTGATGGGGTGTGTTGATAATGGAGAATGTGGTTGGCAAGCTGATTGTGTTGCTTCTTGGCAGCCCCAGGTTACTGCAGCCTTTTTATCATTTCCAAATGGGGGCTGCCAGTTGCAATGATGTAGCTGAGGATGATTGGAGCTCAATACAGGGGAGCTGCATCTGGGGTACCTGCATAGACAAACACAACCAACAAACCTCCCAAGCAAAGAGAGCTGCAGGCTTCTGCATCCATGTTCCTTGTGTGTTGCAAGTTGGTGTAGTTGTTGCTGTGGAGTGTTGATAGAGGATGTGGATGGAAAGCTGCTCCATAGGAGCCCCAAAACTTTGCAGCCCTCATAGCAGTTCCAAAGAGGGCCTGCATAAGTGGACAAAGGCCATGTCCAATAAGATGGAGGAGAACAAGGCCAAAAGCTGGATTGGATGTTATGGGATTGTGTCTGTGAAGTCCTGGTGATCAACTCCAACTTCTGATGGAATAGTTCCCCAGTTATTGATGTCCCTAAGCAAAAACAATCAGCCAAATGCAACCAACCAAACAAACACAAGAACCAGCTGGAAGTTGCTGTTCTGCATAGTCCTTGTGGAGGCCTAGTGTACTTGTTGCTTCCTTTGTGATTATGGTGTTTGTTGGTATCAGTTACACAAGTGTCCTTTGTTGTGATCAGGTTCAACTTCTTGGAGTACCTGCACAGACAATCAGAACCAACAAGCCACACAACCAAAGATAAACAAGAACAGTCAACCAAAGACAAGCAACAAAGCAAACAGGTGTTGAACTGCTGCAGGTGTTGCAGGTGTTGGGCTGCTGCAGGTATTGAGTTGATGCAGGTGTTGTCCTCTATGTATTTGATGTTAAAGCATGTTGGTTTAAAGCTCCAACAACCTGCAAATACACAGCAAATAACCAAACACAAGCAAAGACCTATACAGGTTAGTAGAGAGGAATGGATCTCAAATAGGATTTTGGAGCCTGTTAGCATTTTCCATGTCGCTCGACTAACGTCTCCACTTATCCGTTTGAGTTGAAATTTCTTGAGGTTTGCATATATATTCTTTACTTTAGCCTTGCAAAGTTTGAAGGCTTGATTCCCAAGTTGGAGCTTCCATTTAGCAAATTTCATCCTTTTTAAGCTTAAGACAGCTGATTGTTTCAAGCTTGCTCGCCTAACGTCTAAAATTATCCGTTTGGGCTGAAACTTCTTGGGACTTGTCAAAATACTATATTCTAACATCCTGCAAAGTTTGGGGGGCATTGGACAAGTCCACATGCTACTCCACACCCTGCACCTGCTGCCCTGCTGAAGCTTAGAGGTTGCAGGGTGTTTGGAAGTTGTTTTTGTGCTCTTGTCTATGTATTTGTTGTTGGAGAATGCTAATATATTACTCCAGACACCTGCAATAATACAGCAAACAAGCCTAAACAAAAAATAATATACACAGACTAGCAATAAAGAAGGGACCTCAGTAAGAGCTTTGGAGAGTGTTTTCCAAGTCGCTCGACTAACGTCTCCAATTGTCCATTTGAGTTGAAACTTTATGGAGTTAGCATATATATCCTCTCCTTTAGTCCTGCAAAGTTTGAAGACTTTTTTCCCAAGTTGGAGGGCCCAAATTACTAAGGACCCTCTTTTTAGGCTTAAGGCAGCTGAATGTTTCCATGTCGCTCGCCTAACGCCTCCAATTATCCGTTTGGGCTGAAACTTCTTGGGACTTGTCAAAATAATATATTCTACCATCCTGCAAAGTTTGGGGGTTATTGGACAGGTCCACATGTTATTCCACACCCTGCAGCAGGTACTCCAGTGGTGCTCCAAGCTGAATTGTAATCATGATAGCTGAAGATCTAGGACCCTGCAAAATCAGATTAGTGAAATAGAAACAAGAATAAATACTATTTCTTACCTCAAGAGGTAAGTTGGTTATTGTGATCAAGTAATATGTATGGGAGACTCTCCCTTTTACAGTGGTTCTAACTGTGGTATCTTCAAAATATTTGTATCTATTCATAAGTTGAAGATGGAGTTAGAATAGCAATGCAGCAGGTCAGGGGGGTTTCTTGATTCTCTTGAGCTTCCTTCTTCTGAAGCTAGCCATTCCCAACCTGTCCAGTTCCAGGTGGGCTTTAGCTTCTTTGGGGAGGTCCTGTTTGATGAAGTATAGCTCAGGAGAAGTACATTTGTGGCTGTGCTTGGATAATGCATCAGCAATGGAGTTGGCCTCCCTAAAGGTGTGATTGCATTGAAAAGCCTGGAACTGACAGCTGATATTATGAAGGTTGTCCAGCAGTCCTTTGATGGTCCAGGGAGGCTTTGATTGATGATGCAGCCACTTGGTGAGGAGTTCAGAATCCACTTCTAGTTCTACCTTGTACTAACTATATGGCTAGGGACCCTCTCTACACTGTGAAGAACCTGTTGGGATTGGTTTTGTCTCAATTGGATCGCCGGAACTCCGGCAGCCCCACCATTGTTGTCGTCTTGACGACTTTGCAAATTTGATTCAATTAGTGGTGATTCGATACTAACCTTGTAGCTGGGGAGCTTCTCTACATTGCCACGAACCACTTGGGATTGAAATTGTATGAATTCGTTCGCCGGAGCTCCGGCGACCTTCATATGTGCAGAAGTCGAGTTGAAATTCGAGACTCCCTGGGTTGATTCGAAATGCTGCGTGGTGATGAGGGGCTGCACATGAGGCTCAGGAGCATTTTGGCTTTGGTTTTGAGCTGATATAGTGGCCGGAGGTCCGGCGCCGCCACTGACTTTTTCGCCGGCGATTGATACGCCGGTGAAAATTAGTTCATCAGATGCGCCTTGGCCTGAGGAACAAAACCCATATGGTCCGACATGTCGAATATCGCCGGAGTTTGGTCGAATTTCCGATCGAAATTCCGGCGCCTGTATCTCTGCACTTCTGTCGATTTTTGTATTATTTTTTTTGGAATTTTTTGCTGCTGATAGTATATGATTTGAGGAATCATCTTCACAATTCGTTATGACATTTAACAATCCACGATTTCTCAAAGCAATGATTCTTTCAGCATTCTGCAGCTCTTCACTAGAACATGTAACAGTGATCACTTGTGTGTTTTGCAAATTCGAAGAGCTGTAGTTGGAATCTGAAGGTGAGGTAACTCTCGTTGTGTTCGTATCGACGGAATCTACGATTCCGTCTTTCGAACGAAATTTTTCGAGGTCTGGAGGTGGGTCCCACCCCATTTCGTTTTATGACTAAAATGCCCTTCCTTGAGAGCTTTCTTTAGAGAGAAGTTTTAGAGAGAAGTTGAAATCATGAAATGAGAAAGTGATGGGGTTCAGGGTTTAGGGTTTAGGGTTTAGGGTTTAGGGTTCAGGGTTCAGGGTTCAGGGTTCAGGGTTCAGGGTTCAGGGTTCAGGGTTCAGGGTTCAGGGTTCAGGGTTCAGGGTTTAGGGTTTAGGGTTTAGGGTTCAGGGTTCAGGGTTCAGGGTTCAGGGTTCAGGGTTCAGGGTTTAGGGTTTAGGGTTTAGGGTTTAGGGTTCAGGGTTCAGGGTTTAGGGTTTAGGGTTTAGGGTTTAGGGTTTAGGGTTCAGGGTTCAGGGTTCAGGGTTCAGGGTTCAGGGTTCAGGGTTCAGGGTTCAGGGTTCAGGGTTTAGGGTTTAGGGTTTAGGGTTCAGGGTTCAGGGTTCAGGGTTCAGGGTTCAGGGTTCAAAGTTCAGGGTTTAGGGTTTTTTTTTTTTTTTTTTTTTACGGGAACAGACCCTACACGAGGCTCCCACCTCTCGTGCACAGTCAGGGGTTAAGCAACACCCCCAAGCCTTAACATAAATAATCAAAATAAAAATACAAGGAGGGGGACATAAACCTTACCTCCGATCCTATGGTGGTTCATAAGTCGGCTAACCTATAAAGGTCGGCTAACTCATCCCCGATACAAAAAAGAAACTAACTATAACTAGAAAGCATTAAACCTGTGAGAGGACTCCTCCCGGTACAATTCAACTATGAAAGCATAAATGAGGGAGACTCTCCCCTTCCATGAGAAAAATGAAAAGTAACCTACACTAGTCCTATTCAACTATGCTACGTACCAGACATAGCTACATTGAAGAAGAACAAGCATACGAAACTTCTATCTCGCATGGGATGGGAAATTCCTTTCATCTTTGCTCCTTTTAGTCTTGTCGTACCAAGTAAATCCAGGTGAAGTGTGCCTTTGTATCAGCATCATGATTACCAGCTATGGAGGTTGAAAGGATAGGAAGTATATGGAGCTATAGTAGCCAACAGCCTTTGATATGTTGTGGAGAAAATTGATAGCCTGAATTAGCCAAGGAAGTAAACAAACATGGTTGTTGCAGTCTTGTACCCAATCCCTTGCTGCCTCTATAGTTGCAGTGGTAGCATGATTGTTGTTGCAGGTTAGGTTCAGTAGTAGATACCTATTTTGGTACCTGCACAGGCAAACAACACCAGAAAAACACACAAACAAACTATTGTGTGCTGCATATGCTGTATTCTGCTGCTGTGCTGCATATGGTAGGTACAAATGGTGGTTGATGATGATGGCTGCAGTATCCTTGTGATGCCAAGTATTCTCAACTTTGAAGGTGTGCATCAGTGAAGCTGCATTATCAATTAACATAGGGGCAAGCAATTGTGGGAAGAGAAAAGGCTGATGCATGTTTTTGTGCAACTCCTTGTTGCTTCCATTGTAGTTAGGCTGCTTATTGGTCTTTGTTTTGAGATGGTTAACCTTTTTGGAGTACCTGCACAGAAAAACAACACCAACAAACTTGTATTTGTTTCTTGTCTGATGCAGGTTGGTGGACTTGTTGCTGAGGTGTGTTGATAATGGAGAATGTGGTTGGCAATCTGATTGTTCTGCTTCATAGTAGCCCCAGGTTGCTGCAGCCTTTGTAGCATTTCTAAAGGGGGTCTGCCAGCTACATTGATGAAGCTGAGGATGACTGATCTTGGGGATCAATGCAGGTTCAATGAATGAGCTGCAGCTGGGGTACCTGTATAAAACAAAACCACCAAACCTCATTGCCAAAGAGATCTGCAGGCTGCTGTACCCATGTTCCTTGTGGAAGTAATGGGATTGCTTTTGTGGAGTCCTGTTAGATATCTCCAATTTCTGATGGAATAGCTCCCCAGTTGTTGATGTACCTGCAGCTACACAACAAACAAAAGCCAGCAAGACAGGGTTTGCACAAAGGGCTGCTGCAAATGTTGAGCTATTAGAGAGTGCATGGATGGAGTGGAGACATTGCTGTAGATTTATGTGCAGTTTCAATTTTGTGTTGGAGCATGCTTCCCAGAAAAGAGGATCCTCTCTTGTGATCTGGTTCAGGTTGCTTGGTGGCTTCCCAGTAGTTATTGCACCTAAACAAAAACAAAGCCAGGAGTACATACAACCAAACAAGCACCAAAAATAATAAGGAGCTCCATTTCTGCACACTCCTACTGTTTCAGTCCTGCAGAGTCCTGTAGCAGTGTTGTCCTCCATGTATTTATTGTTAAAGCATGTTGGTGTATATCTCCAACAACCTGCAAATACACAGCAAATAACCAAAGACAAACAAAGACCTCTACAGGTTAGAAGAAAAAAGTGGATCTCAAAGAGAGTTTTGGAGCCTATTAGCATTTTCCATGTCGCTCGACTAACGTCTCCACTTATTCGTTTGAGCTGAAACTTTCTGAAGTTTGCATATATATCCCCTCCTTTGGCCATGCAAAGTTTGGAGGCTTGTTTCCCAAGTTGGAGCTTCATTTTAGCAAAATTCTTCCTTTTTAAGCTTAAGACAGCTGATTGTTTCAAGCTCGCTCGCCTAACGTTTCTAATTATCCGTTTCGGCTGAAATTTCTTGGGCCTTGTCAAAATAATGTATGCTGCAATCCTGCAAAGTTTGGGAGCCTTTGGAGGGGTCCACATGATACTCCTCACCCTGCACATGCTAACCTGCTGAAGATTAAGTGTTGCAGGGTGGTTGGAATTTGTGTTGGTGCTTTTCTCCATGTATTTGTTGTTAATGAATGTTGATACATCACTCCAGGCACCTGAAATAATGCAACAACCAAAAACAAACAAAACAAGGCTTGCACAAACTAGCAAACAGGAGGGGGCCTCAGTAAAAGCTTTGGAGACTATTAACTTTTTCCAAGTCGCTCGACTAACGTCTCCAATTATCCGTTTGACCTGAAACTTCATGATGTTTGCATATATGGCCTTTTCTTTATCCTTGCAAATTTTGAAGGCTTGACTCCCAGGCTGGAGCTTCCAATTACCAAGTTTCTCTCTCTTTAGGCTTAAGACTGCTGATTTTTTCAACGTCGCTCGCCTAACGTCTCCAATTATCCTTTTGAGCTGAAACTTGTTGAGCTTTTCCAAATTAGTATATGATGCAATCCTGCAAAGTTTGGAGGTGTTTGGACATGTCCACTTGGTACAAATCACCCTGCACCAACAGACAGAAAAACACAAAGGCAAGTAATTCTGCAGGTTATATTGTATGTGTTCCCTGAAAGTTGCAGTTTGTTGCTGCAGGATGTTGTTGCTGAGGAAGGTAAGATGCAGGCTGAAATTGCAGTACAAAGGGCTCCTTATGCATGATCCTGTGGTATTGCCTCCTCTAACAGCCTTCCAAAGAATGGTTGCCTCAGTTGGATTTGTCAAACTTCCATTTGTAGTTTGTTGCATCCTGCTACTGCTGCACCCAGAGGCACCTAAGTTTGTTTCTCCACTGGTGGAATGATGAGTTGTAGGTTTGTATGTACCTGCACATATAACAGAGATAGGAACAGAAAAAAGAAATGCCCTATTCCTTACCTGTAGAGGCAAGTTTTTATGTCTAAAAAAGCAATAAGTAGAGGAGACTTTCCTCTTTACAATAGTCCTAATTATAGGATCTTCAAGGTAGCTGTAACTATACATATCCAAGTTGAAGATCAAATTAGAACTATAATAAAGAAGTTGTCAGGGGGGCTTCTTAATTCTTTTGAGCTTCCTTCTTCTGAAATTTGCCATTCCCAGCATGTCTAGCTCCATGAGGGCTCTGGCCTCTTTGGGAAGGTCCTGCTTGTTGAAATAGAGCTCAGGAGCAGAGCATTTGTGGTTGTATTTGGACAAGCTATCAGCTGTGGAATTGGCTTCTCTGAAGGTGTGATTGCAGCTGAATTCCTGGAATTGGTGGATGATGTTATTGAGCTTGTCCAGCAGCTCTTTGATGGACCATGGAGGCTTTGCTTCCTGTTGCAGCCATTTGAGAAGTAATTGGGAATCAACCTCCAGTATGACCTGAGTGTAGCCAAGATGGAGGCACCAAGAGAGACCAAAGATAGCAGCTTTGACCTCTGCTTGGTTGTTAGTTCCAGAACCTAAAGGGATTGCATAAGCAAACATGAGATCACAAGATGCATTCCTAAGGATTCCTCCTCCTCCAATGTTGCCAGGATTGGTGAGAGCACTGCCATCAGTGTTCAGCTTCACCAAGTGGTCAGTTGGTTTGGACCAGCATACAGGGAAGACCTTGATATCATGGTAGCATTGCTCAACCAAAATAACCAGGTCTCTCCAGTTGTTGGGCCAGTTTATATAAGGAAAAGCACTGTGGAGAAGAAGATATGTATCCTTGAGTACAGAGAACTTTACTCTGGCAAGGTTAGATTGCTTCCCTCCATATTTTGAGGCACATCTATTTTTCCACAGGTTCCAGCAGATGAAGATAGGAAGAGCTTGTAGCAGGAGCCTATGAGCTTCATTCCTGCATTTTGTGGTCCACCATCTCATTAGTAGGTTTCTAAGAGGGGTGTACTCCTTGCTTATGCCCACAGAGTCAGCAAACATACTCCAAGTACTCTTGGCAAAAGCTCCTGCAACAAAGATATGGTCTATGGTGTCTAGGCCAGGTCTGTAGCAGCAGTGGCATTGTGAAGGAGAGTGTCCAAAGCTGGTTATTTTCTCATTGGTAGGTAACTTCCCTCTAAGGGCCCTCCAGACAAGAAAGGAACATTTGAAAGGTATGAATTGATGCCAGGTATTGGAGTTAATCCTGGTTTTGGGTCTCTTGTCTCTGAGGATATTCCAAGCAGAAGAACAGCTAAACTCCCCATTGTTGTTTAGTGTCCAACATGGTTGATCCTGCTGGAGGGGTTGGTAGTTGATGTGAATATCCAGAATAGTAGACACCAGCTGTGGTGGGGCCTGCTGGATGAGAAGATCAGTGTTCCATTGTCCATTGTTCATGAAAGCTGAAACAGTGGTGTTGTTAAGCCTGCAGCTGTTGGTGTTGAATTGAGCTAGAGGACCCACCCCCAACCAGTTGTCCCACCAAAAGAGGCAAGAGCCAGACTGTATTTGCCATTGGATGTGAGGCTCAACTTTGTGCTTGTTTTTCATAAGCTGCTTCCATATCAAAGATTGTCCAGTGTCCCATTTCTTGGTGATGGGATTGGACCTTTGACAGTACTTGGCCTTGATGAAATCTCCCCATAATGAGGTCTTGGTTCTAAAGGTCCACCACTGTTTATATTGGAAGGACTTGGCCACATCAGAGATTTGTCTAACACCAATACCTCCTTCATCATAGGGGTAGCTAAGATTCTTCCAGGAAGACCAGTGGTACTTCCTCTTGTCATTCTTCCATCCCCAGAAGAAGTTAGCAGTGATGCTTTGGATCTGTTTAAGAGTGGTCACAGGAGGGGAGCTAGCTGAAAGGAGGTGAATGGGAAGGGCTTGGATGACATGCTTAACCAAAGTGGCTCTGCCTCCATAGTTAAGGATCTTAGCCTGCCATCCAATTATTCTAGCCACAACTTTGGCAATCAGATCAGAGTAGTAAATGAGCTTTTGCCTGCCAATGTAGAGAGGGCATCCCAGGTAAGTGATAGGACTATTCTTTTGCCTGAAGCCAGTGACCTGCTTAATCCTTCTAACAGTAGAATTGAAGGCATTAGAAGGGATCATGAAGTGGCTCTTATCTCTGTTTATCAACTGCCCAGAGGTACTCTCATTAGTGTGCAGAGTGTCCATGATGAGTTGCAGGGTTTGAGATCTCCCAGAAGAGAAGATGATAATGTCATCTGCAAAGCTGAGATGATTAATTTGAGGCCCCCTCTTAGCCATGAAGAAGCCATGGTAATGAGGATGCTGATGGAGGTTATTCAGGAGCCTAGACAGGACTTCAGCCCCAAGGATGAACAAGGAGGGAGAGAGAGGATCCCCTTGTTTAAGGCCTCTTGAAGAGTGAAAAAAGCCATGTCTTGAGCCATTGATAATAATGGAGTACCAGTTGTGAGACATAATCCTCCACACCATATCAATGAACCTTTCTCCAAAGCCCATTCTCCTCAAGATTAAACAGATATAGGACCAAGAAACTCTATCATAGGCTTTGGCCATGTCAAGCTTAATGACCACATTACCACCTACATTAGGCTTCTTAATTTGATGAATGATTTCTTGAGCTAGCATGATGTTTTCAGAAATACTCCTATTCTTAACAAAACCAGATTGGTTAGGGGAAATAAGAGTAGGGAGAGTGGGTGCTAGTCTGAGGCATAAAAGCTTGGAAATAATCTTATTGGTAAAGTTACTAAGGCTAATAGGCCTGAATTCCGAGAGCTTGTTGGGATGGCTTACTTTTGGTAGTAAGACCAAACAGGTATGAGTATAGTACTTAGGCAGTGTTTGGCCATTAAAGAATGAAAGGACCACTCTGAATAGATCTTCTTTGATGATCTCCCAGCATTCCTGAAAAAACTTACCATTCATTCCATCAGGGCCAGCTGCTGAGTTGGGGTTCATAGAGAAGACCACAGTCCTCAGTTCCTCCAAGTTGGGGAGAGCTTGTAGGTCCCTGTTCTGATCATCTGTGACAAGTTTAGGAATACATTGAAGGGCATCCTCCTGAATATGAGTGTCTTCACCAGTGAAAATGTTCTGGAAATGATCACAAGCAGCCCTGGCTATGTCATCATCCCCTTGTAACCAGTTACCTTCATCATTTTGAATCCTATGGATGAAGAGTGTCCTTCTTCTTCCTCTGATAATTGCATGAAAGTACTTGGAGTTCTTGTCTCCCTCTTTGAACCATTGCAACTGAGTCTTTTGTTTGAGCATGGAGTCCTCCAACTTTAGATATCTAATATACTCAGCATTGATGGAATGAAGATTGGTTCTACATTCCTCAGAGTTATCAAGAATCAGATCCTCCTCAGCTTGTCTAGCCTTGTCTTCATACTCTTTCACCTTTGCATAGATGTCCCCAAACTGCAGCCTAGACCACCTACTAAGAGTAGTAGATAATCTCTTCATTTTCTGATGGAAGCACCACATTGGATTACCTTCAATATTCCTGTTCCAGCAGTTGTTGACAGTTTCCATAAATGAAGGGTGGTCTGTCCAACAGTTCAGAAATTTAAAATATTTGATATGGTGCTGATGGTGTTCAGTGAATTCTAACAGGAGAGGGCAATGGTCAGAACCAACAGTAGGTAAGTGAGTGATAGTAGTCTGAGGCATAACTTCCAGCCACTTGTCATTTACCATACCTCTATCTAATCTCTTCCATATTCTAGAGTAGATGCCTCTCTGATTAGACCAAGTGTATTTTTGCCCAGTGTATCCCAAATCCTGAAGACCACAGGCTTCAATAATGCTTATGAACTCCAAACTCTTTCTCATATTGTATGTGATACCCCCAAGTTTCTCTTCAGGTTCAGTGATAACATTGAAATCACCTAAAGAGCACCAAGGAAGGGAGGTATTTGACTGCTGCAGCATGCTATCCCATAGAGGCCTTCTGAGATGATCTTTACATTTTGCATAAACAAATGAAACACTGAACTGATTTGGATTCATTACATGGTTAAGTTCACAAGTAATCACTTGCTCCCCATTTTCTAGAATCTTACAGTCCACTTCCTTGTTCCAAAACAACCAAATCTTACCATTTGGGTTGCTGAGAGCATTGTCCATATTGAGATGGTTTCTAAACTGATGAATCTGAGAACTATCAGAGAAAGGTTCCAGAATTGCAAAAAAGGAAATATGGTGGATACTTTTAAGAGACTTGAGTCTTTCCATGGCCCCTTGGGTATTGATACCCCTTACATTCCAACTGAGGATACTACTCATTGGGAAACTTTGGAGGTATGTAGTCTAGTGTTTGGTCTACCCTTGGGGGCAGATTTCACAGGGCTAGTTGGTTGGAATTTTGTCCTGTATGCACCCCTGGGAGATAGTCCCTGAGCCTTAGCAACCATTTGGATCTCATCTTCATAATCATTGTCCCTGGATAGACTGAAGGCCTTTATTAATTGTTCACTCACAACTTCATCATCATCATACTCATTGATTGGTTGGTAATCACTATCCTCTTCATTCTCAGATTCACACACTGCATATTCATCAACCTCAGGAGGAATTTCATTATTGGTGTTGAGAGTACACATGGGCTGTGATGCACCAGTATTGGACTCAGGCAGGATACCTGCTGACTGAGTGGGAGTTGTGAGATTGCCATGGGATTGGAGGGGAGTAATGTCCATTCCCACTTGATCATCATCAATCAAAAATTGCTGGCAAGGCTGATGATTTTGTTGCATAGCCATGCTGTCAGCAAATTTAGGAGCTCCTTCAGCAAGATTTTTTTCTTCAATTCTCTTCTTTGTAGCATCTCTCTTTTTCTTACTTAACTTGTTCCTCTTTGCAGTTGAGTTTTTGGCACTGGTGCTAGCAAATGACCCCAAGTCTTTAACCATTAAGCCTTTAGGAGTTGTCATGGTAAGATTCTGTGCAGTACCATTTCCTTCAGCATTTTCAGCAAGGGCTGGGTCATTTGTATTGTTATGCTCAGTGGTTGCAGGGGCTCTATAGTCATTCTTAGGGTCAGTGTTTTGGTTCTCATGCAAAACATGAGACAAATCCCTTCCCCCTGTGGTTACCCCTTCCTGCAGATTAGAAAGTGTCTCCTTTTCACTTCCAGCCTGACCCCCAACATCCTCAGCAGCAGTAACATTAATAATAGGGGGCATCCTGGGGTTTGGGAGGATAAAGTCAATACCTGGGTCCCCTGCAACATTGGTTCTTTGAGTGGTACCTGTTAAGCTGGTATTTATACATACAATATGGGGGGATGGGGTTTGTGGGAGAGATAAGTCAATACCTTGCCTCTCAGTTGTAGTGCTTGCCTGCCTTGTTGATGAACTCTTCAACAAAGAGTTCCTTTGGTTGTCTGTAGCTCCTGCAATTTGGTTAGTGGGTTGATCTTGCCTAGCAAGATCAACATGAACATTGGGAATAGAGATAGAGGTAGAAGTTTTACCTGGATTTACTTTGCTTTGCTGCACTGCAACATACTTACCTTTGGTTAATACTCCTGCAGCTCTTGTTTCTTGGTTCAGTTGGCCATTAATGTGACCTTTGTTCTGTTTCCTTCTCTGAGTTTGCCAAGCATTGTCCTCCTTGCTAGCCTTATTGTTCTGTGACTGTTGTGGTATATTAGATGTCAAAGGATTTTGGTGCACCTGTAAGTTGTCAGATTGAGGTTGGTTGTGCTCTTTGTTCTCTCCCTGAGTTTGGCTTGTATTTTTTGTTGTATTTTCAGGGCTTTTCTTCTTCATTTGTTCTTCATCTCTTCTCTTGATATTACACACATGCACCATATGCCCCTGATGCTTGCAGTACATGCAGTACTCAGGCACACTGTCATATAAAAGTTCCTGCCACCTTCCTATTGTAGGATCACTTTTGTCATGCCCAAGCCATACATGATGGGGTCTCTCTTGTGTAAGGTTGACCTGTACTCTTACCTTAGCAGTGCTTCCCCTAGTCTTCTGAATAGAGGCTGCATCCATGAAGAGTACTTTCCCCACAGGAGCAAGGAGAGTGGTCAGGAACTCCTTATCATAACAGTGCCAGGGGAGTTCAGGAAGGGCAACCCAAACTGGTACAATGGGGGTCTCCTCTTCAGGCCTAAAAGTTGGAGTCCAGGTTTGGATCCTCATAGTTTGGCCTTCAATTGTCATTCTTTGCTTGGTCCACACAGTTGTGTAGTCCAAGTCATTGTCCAGATCAATGTACACATGCCTGGCATTGAAGTGGGCAATTTTAACACCCCCTACCAATTGAGTTTGGAGAATGAAGCTTTTTCTTATTAGCTCCACCTTAGGCATTGTGCTGCTAAATTTTCCAACAAGTGTGTATTTGCACCTTTCAGCTAATTTCACCATGAAGTCCTCTTTGTCATAGATGACAGCTGGTAGGCCTTGTCTGGTAGTGTATATAGGAGTAGCTAGATTCAGAGGGACATCATTTTTAGCTTGGTTCAGCCTCAGTTTGGAGGCAAAGGTTTGTATAACAGTGTATGGTGCTGGATGAGGGACCTGTTCCTTTCTAATAGAGAACTGGTTCCTTGGAGGATTTATATTGTTGTTGTCAGTTTGTTGAGGTTGGCTACTAACTAATTTAGAGACTTGGTTGTTGGGACTAATCTTATCAAAGTTAGAGGAAATTTTGGGAAAATTATTCTGAGTACTTGTAATCTTATGGGTTTGCACCATGTTGTTGGTCTGTTTATCAGAATTAGAGTTAGGCTTGTTAATGTCAGACTCATTCCCCTGCATAGAATTGTTAGGAGCAATACCAGGTAGAGCATCTACTTCATTGGATTTAAACAACTTATCAGCATCATTCAAAGAGACAGGAGTATGTCCAGCTGCACTGTGCTTATGAATATGGTAATTATGCTCATCAGTATTAGGCAGTAAAATATTTTCCACACATTGCCTTTGATTATTAGGAAGCTCAATATGATTAGGATATAATAGAATGTCATTAGGAGAACACATATTCTGGCCCTGCATATTGAATTCAAGTGAATTAGAAGACTTACCTTGTGCTCCTGTGATGGAACCACTGGTTTGGAGGAGGTTCGAATTTTTTGGCCTTTGAGCATTGCAAATCTCTTGATTCTGAGATGGACTACCATTGTCAATGTACTGCTGTTGATCATTAGCCAATGTAGGTTCCTCATTTCGAGCAGCCCTGTGACTGTGTCTATCTCCTTCAACTGAGCCTTGACGACTTTTTGGATATGAATTTATTGGAGAGAATTTGGGGTCTGAGTTTTGTCTAGGAAGCCTCACAACAGCCTTAGGAACATTTTGGCATTGATCTCTTGCCAGTTGGGTCGCCGGAGCTCCGGCGACATTTTTGTCGTCTTGACGACTTTTCAAATTTGAATCAATTGGTAGTGATTCGAGACTAACCATATGACTAGGGACCCTCTCTACACTGTGAGGAACCTGTTGGGATTGGTTTCGTCTCAATTGGATCGCCGGAACTCCGGCAATCCCACCATTTTTGTCGTCTTGACGACTTTTAAAATTTGAATCAATTAGTGGTGATTCGATACTAACCTTGTAGCTGGGGAGCTTCTCTACATTGCCACGAACCACTTGGGATTGAATTTGTATGAATTCGTTCGCCGGAGCTCCGGCGACCTCCATATGTGCAGAAGTCGAGTTGAAATTCGAGACTCCCTGGGTTGATTCGAAATGTTGCGTGGTGATGAGGGGCTGCACATGAGCCTCAGGAGCATTTTGGTTATAGTTTTGAGCTGATATAGTGGCCGGAGGTCCGGCGCCGCCGCTGACTTTTTCGCCGGCGATTGATACGCCGGTGAAAATTAGTTCATCAGGTGCGCCTTGGCCTGAGGAACAAAACCCATATGGTCCGAGCTGTCGAATGTCGCCGGAGTTTGGTCGAATTTCTGATCGAAATTCCGGCGCTTGTGCCTCTATATTTCTGTCGATTTCTATATCATTTTGTTTGGAATTTTTTGCTGCTGATTGTATATGAGCTGAGGAATCATCTTCACAATTTGTTATTACATTTAACAATCCCCGATTTCTCAAGGCAATGATTCGTTCAGCATTCTGGAGCTCTTCAGTAGAACAAGTAACAGTGATCACTTTTGTATTTTGCAAATTCGAAGAGCTGTAGGTGGAATCTGATGGTGAGGCAACTCTCGTTGTGTTCGTATCGACGGAATCTACGATTCCGTCTTTCGAACGAAATTTTTCGAGGTCTGGAGGTGGGTCCCACCCCATTTCGTTTTTTGACTAAAATGCCCTTCCTTGAGAGCTTTCTTTAGAGAGAAGTTTTAGAGAGAAGATGAAATCATAAAATGAGAAAGTGATGGGGTTTAGGGTTTAGGGTTTAGGGTTTAGGGTTTCAGGGTTCAGGGTTCAGGGTTCAGGGTTCAGGGTTCAGGGTTCAGGGTTTAGGGTTTAGGGTTCAGGGTTCAGGGTTCAGGGTTCAGGGTTCAGGGTTCAGGGTTCAGGGTTCAGGGTTCAGGGTTCAGTTTTTTTTTTTTTTTTTTTTTTTTTTTTTTTTTTTTTTATGGGTTTAGGGTTTTTTTTTTTTTTTTTTTTTTTTTTTTTTTTTTTATGGGAACAGACCCTACACGAGGCTCCCACCTCTCGTGCACAGTCAGGGGTTAAGCAACACCCCCAAGCCTTAACATAAATAATCAAAATAAAAATACAAGGAGGGGGACATAAACCTTACCTCCGATCCTATGGTGGTTCATAAGTCGGCTAACCTATTAAGGTCGGCTAACTCATCCCCGATACAAAGAGAAACTAACTATAACTAGAAAGCAGTAAACCTGTGAGAGGACTCCTCCCGGTACAGTTCAACTATGAAAGCATAAATGAGGGAGACTCTCCCCTTCCATGAGAAAAAAGAAAAGTAACCTACACTAGTCCTATTCCAACTACGCTACGTACCAGACATAGGTACATTGAAGAAGAACAAGTATACGAAACTTCTATCTCGCATGGGATGGGAAATTCTTTTCATCTTTGCTCTTTTAGTCTTGTCGTACCAAGTAAATCCATGTGAAGTGTGCCTTTGCATCAGTATCATGATTATCAGCTATGGGGGCTGAAAAGAGAGGAAATATATGGAGCTATAGTTTCCAACAGCCTTGTAGTTGGTGTGGAGGAAATTGATAGCCTGAATTAGCCAAGGGAGCAAACAAACATGGTTGTTGCAGTCTTGTACCCAATTCCTTGCTGCCTCTATAGTTGCAGTGGTAGCATGATTGTTGTTGCAGGTTAGGTTCAGTAGTAGATACCTATTTTGGTACCTGCACAGGCAAACAACACCAGAAAAACACACTAACAGACTATTGTGTGCTGCATATGCTGTATTCTGCTGCTGTGCTGTATATGGTAGGTGCAAATGGTGGTTGATGATGATGGCTGCAGTATCCTTGTGATGCCAAGTATTCTCAACTTTGAAGTTGTAGCAGGTGTGCATCAGTGAACCTGCATTATCAATTAACAGAGGGGCAAGCAATTGTGGGAGGGGAAAAGGCTGATGCATGTTTTTGTGCAACTCCTTGTTGCTTCCATTGTAGTTAGGCTGCTTATTGGTCTTTGTTTTGAGATGGTTAACCTTCTTGGAATACCTGCACAGAAAAACAACACCAACAAACTTGTATTTGTTTCTTGTCTGATGCAGGTTGATGGACTTGTTGCTGAGGTGTGTTGATAATGGAGAATGTGGTTGGCAATCTGATTGTTCTGCTTCATAGTAACCCCAGGTTGCTGCAGCCTTTGTAGCAGTTCTGCTACATTGATGAAGCTGGATCAATGCAGGTCCAATGAATGAGCTGCAGCTGGGGTACCTGTGTAAAACAAAACCACCAAACCTCATTGCCAAAGAGATCTGCAGGCTGCTGTACCCATGTTCCTTGTGGAAGTAATGGGATTGCTTTTGTGGAGTCCTGTTAGATATCTCCAATTTCTGATGGAATAGCTCCCCAGTTGTTGATGTACCTGCAGCAACACAACAAACAAAAGCCAGCAAAAGGGCTGCTGCAAATACACAGCAAATAACCAAACACAAGAACCAGCTGGAAGTTGCTGTTCTGCATAGTCCTTGTGGAGGCCTAGTGTACATCTTCTTGTTGCTTCCTTTGTGATTATGGTGTTTGTTGGTATCAGTTACACAAGTGTCCTTTGTTGTGTTGGAGTACCTGTACAGACAATCAGAACCAACAAGCCACACAACCACAGCCAAAGACAAGCAACAAAGCAAACAGGTGTTGAACTGCTGCAGGTGTTGCAGGTGTTGGGCTGCTGCATGTGTTGAGTTGATGCAGGTGTTGTCCTCTATGTATTTGATGTTGCAGCATGTTGGTTTAAGTCTCCAACAACCTGCAAATACACAGCAAATAACCAAACACAAGCAAAGACCTATACAGGTTAGTAGAGAGGAATGGATCTCAAAAGGGATTTTGGAGCCTGTTAGCATTTTCCATGTCGCTCGACTAACGTCTCCAATTATGCGTTTGAGCTGAAACTTCCTGAGGTTTGCATATATATTCATTACTTTAGCCATGCAAAGTTTGAAGGCTTGTTTCCCAAGTTGGAGCTTCCATTTAGCAAAATTCATCCTTTTTAAGGATAAGACAGCTGATTGTTTCAAGCTCGCTCGCCTAACGTCTAAAATTATCCGTTTGGGCTGAAATTTCTTGGGTCTTATCAAAAACATATATGCTACCATCCTGCAAAGTTTGGGAGGCTTTGGACAAGTCCACAAGTTACTCCCTACCCTGCACCTGCTGCCCTGCTGAGGCTTAGAAGTTGCAGGGTGCTTGGAAGATGTTGTTATGTCCTTGTCTATGTATTTGTTGTTGAAGAATGCTAGTATATTACTCCAGACACCTGCAATAATACAACAAACAAGCCCAAACAAAACATAATGTACACAGACTAGCAATAAAGAGGGGACCTCAGTAAGAGCTTTGGAGAGTGTTATCATTTTCCAAGCCGCTCGACTAACGTCTCCAATTATCCATTTGAATTGAAACTTTATGGAGTTAGCATATAAATCCTCTCCTTTAGTCCTGCAAAGTTTGAAGACATGTTTCCCAAGTTGGAGGGTCCAAATTACTAAAGACCCTCTCTTTAGGCTTAAGGCAGCTGAATGTTTCCATGTCGCTCGCCTAACGCCTCCAATTATCCGTTTGGGCTGAAACTTCTTGGGGCTTGTCAAAATAATATATTCTAACTTCCTGCAAAGTTTGAGTGGCATTGGACAAGTCCACATGCTACTCCACACCCTGCACCTGCTGCCCTGCTGAAGCTTAGAGGTTGCAGGGTGTTTGGAAGTTGTTTTTGTGCTCTTGTCTATGTATTTTTTGTTGAAGAATGCTAATATATTACTCCAGACACCTGCAATAATACAACAAACAAGCCCAAACAAAAAATAATGTACACAGACTAGCAATAAAGAAGGGACCTCAGTAGGAGCTTTGGAGAGTGTTAACATTTTCCAAGTCGCTCGACTAACGTCTCCAATTGTCCATTTGGGTTGAAACTTTATGTATTTAGCATATGTATCCTCTCCTTTAGTCCTGCAAAGTTTGAAGACTTGTTTCCCAAGTTGGAGGGTCCAAATTACTAAAGACCCTCTCTTAAGGCTTAAGGCAGCTGAATGTTTCCATGTCGCTCGCCTAACGCCTCCAATTATCCGTTTGGGCTGAAACTTCCTGAGGCTGCTGGAGACTCTTTTGTAGCTCCATGTGACTTCCATAGTAAATGAGATTAAATTGCATGTTGTTGTAGGCTTTTCCCAAGAGAGGACCCTTAGTTGTACTCAGAATCAGCTCCCTATGGTACCTGCACCCACCAACAGAAAAACACACATACAGGCAATTCTGCAAGTTATAGTAATTAATTCTAATTACTTGTAGTTGGTTCCTGATTGCTGATTCCCATTGCTGGTTCCTGTGCTGCATCACTACAGCTTTACTTGCCTGGCTTGCAATTGTTGGTTCCCATTTTCCAAATCTACTGATACCTACACAAGCAAGAATGAAAAGAAAAAAGAAGCTATCTATTCTAATCCTTACCTCTAGGGGTATTTTGATTGCTCTAGGAATGCAATAAGTAATGGAGATTATCCCCTTTACAAAACTCCTACCTATGAATTTATACATAGGGAGTTCTGTACTACTATTATTATTGGTATGCAAATCAAGGAGGTTGTTTGATCCTCTTCAGTTTTGTCCTCCTAAAATTTGGCATCCCCATCTTGTCTAGGATGTAATATCCTCTTGTTTCCTTAGGAAGCTGTTGAACACTGTAGAATTGAGCCATGCTATCTACACTGTGGCTATGCTTGGAGAGTGTATCAGCAACAAAATTAGCCTCCCTATAGATATGCTTACATTGAAAGAAATCCAGCATTATGATCATCTCCTGCAGGTTTGTGATGTATTTCCTGATGTTCCAGGGAGATGTAATTTCTTCTTTTAACCATTTCAGAAGTAGTTCAGAATCAACCTCCAGTAGAACCCTGCTGTAGCCATGTTGAACACACCAAGTAATGCCTATGACTGCAGCTTGTACCTCAGCTTGGTTGTTAGAACCAATTCCAAGTGGTGTAGCAAATGCATAAAGGATGTTTCCTTTATGATCTCTTAGGATACCCCCAGCTCCAATTCTTCCAGGATTATCCAAGGCACTTCCATCAGTATTCAGTTTAACCACATGGTATGCTGGTTTGTGCCAGCTGACTTGGATGATTTTCATTTCATGGCTGCATCTTTCAACCATAGCTATTAGCTCCTTCCAGTCACTTGGCCAACTAATGTAAGGGAAAGCTGTGAAGATCAGCATGTAGAGTTCTTTGATGACTGAGAATTTCACCCTAGTACTGCTAGACTTTTTGCCACCATATTTACTAGCACACCTGTTCTTCCATAAGTTCCAACAAATAAATATAGGAGTAGCTTGCAATAAAAGCTTATGGACTTCATTATTTGGTTTAGCCAGCCACCATTTCATCATATTGCTCCTCATTGGGTTGATGCTGTGTTGTATACCCCAACAGTCAGAAAAATACTTCCATATGTGACTAGCCATGTGTCCAGAGATAAAAATGTGATCTATAGTATCCCATCCTGGCCTGTAGCAACAAGAACACTGAGCAGCTGCATGACCAAAGTGCTCAATATTTTCATTGGTGGGCAACTTGCTTCTGAGAGCTCTCCAGACAAGAAAGGATATCTTGAAGGGTATATTCTTGTGCCATATATTATTGTCTGTCATGGTTCTGTTCCTTTTAGGCCTGATTTGGTTCCAAGCTGAAGCACATGTAAATTTTCCATCTGAATTCAGCTTCCAGTAGGCTGTATCTGGGAGGTCAGGTTGGTACTTGAAGGAAAAACTTAGGATCTTCTGTATCAAGTGCTGTGGTGCATATTGCCTCACCTTCTCTTCATCCCATTCTCCATTATTCAGGAATTTTGAGACAGTGGTATTGTTAAGTCTAGGAAGACAGTCTTTGTGGTAGGCTAGGGGTCCAATTCCTAGCCAATCATCCCACCAAAAACTACAAGAGCCTGAGTTAAAATGCCACTGTATATGAGGCTCAATCTCAGATTTGTTTGTCATCATGTGTTTCCACATAAGTGATTGACCAGTGTCCCATTTCTTGATTACTGGATGTGCCCTCTGGCAATACTTGGCCCTCAAAAAACTCCCCCATAGAGTCTTCTTAGACCTGAAAATCCACCATTGTTTATACTGCATTGCTAAGAAAACATCTTTAAGATTTTTCATGCCAATACCACCTTCTTCTGTTGGGTAGCTGAGGGTCTCCCATGATGCCCAATGATATTTTCTTTTTTCTCTGTCCCATCCCCAAAAGAAGTCTGCTATAAGAGACTTTATTTGTTTGAGAGTAGTGGAAGTTGGAATCACAGCAGATAGAAGATGAATTGGGAGGGAATGCAAGACATACTTCACCAGAGCAGCTCTCCCCCCATAACTGAGTACCTTGGTCTGCCAACCTCTAATTCTGGATATCACTTTGGACACCATACCAGTAAAGTATATGATCCTTTGACCTCCAATGTATAAGGGGCATCCCAGGTAAGTAATAGGGCCATGAGTAATTTTGAAGCCAGTGGTAGAAGTGACCCTTTCAATGATCTCAGGATCAGTATTCAGAGGGATCAAGCACTGACTCTTTTGTGTGTTAATTAGCTGGCCAGATGTCTGTTCATACACTTCCAGAGTCTTCATGATCAGCTTGAGAGAGTATCTACATGTTGAAGTGAATATGATTATATCATCAGCAAAACTCAAATGATTAATCAATGGACCTTTCTTCTCCATGTGGAAACCTTTGTACAAATAGTGTTGATGAAGGTTATTGAGCAGTCTTGAGAGTACCTCTGCACCTAAAATAAATAGGGCTGGGGATAGTGGATCTCCCTGTTTGAGGCCTCTTGTAGAATGGAAAAAACCATGCCTACCTCCATTCACAATAACTGAGTACCAGTTGTTAGCCATAAGCCTCCAAACCATGTCAATAAATATTTCTCCAAATCCAAACCTTCTCATGACTAGACATATAAATGACCAAGACACCCTGTCATAGGCTTTGGCCATGTCTAATTTGATCACCACATTATCTCCCAGCTTTGGTTTTTTAATGCTATGAATAATTTCCTGTGCCAGCATAATGTTTTCAGAAATACTTCTTCCCTTAACAAAACCTGATTGATTTTCAGAGATTAGTTGAGGGAGAATAGGAGCAAGTCTGAGGCAAAGAATTTTAGAAATAACTTTATTAGTGAAGTTACTTAGAGAAATAGGCCTGAAGTCTGATAACTTATTGGGATGATCCACTTTTGGGAGTAGGACCAAACAAGCATGTGAGATGAACTTAGGAAGAGAATGCCCACAGAAAAAGTATTTCACCACATTGAATAAGTCTTCACTGATGATATTCCAGCAAGTTTGGAAGAACTTGCCATTAAAACCATCTGGACCTGCAGCAGATGCATCACTGAGGGAAAATACAGCTTCTTTCAGCTCCTCCTTAGTAGGCATAGTATTAAGGGACTGGTTTTGCTGATCTGTGATGGTTTTGGGAATGCAACTGAGGATATCTTCATTGATAACATCATCCTTACCAGTGAAGATCTTCTCAAAAAAGTCACATGCAGCAGTAGCTATATTCTGATCACCTTGAATAGTATTATCCTGTTCATCAGTAATCTGATGGATGAATAATCTTCTTCTCCTTCCTCTTATAATAGCATGAAAGTACTTGGAGTTGGCATCTCCCTCCTTAAACCACTGAAGCTGAGTTTTTTGTTTAAGGATGGATTGTTCAGTTTTCAAGTATTTAATGTACTGAGCATTTACATGATTCAACTTGATCTTGTTATCTTCAGACTTGTCCTGGATGAGAGCATCTTCTGCTTGCTTTACCTTCTCCTCAAACTCTTTGACAGCTGCAAAAATGTCCCCATACTGTTGCCTTGACCATCTACTAAGGGTGTTAGCCACCCTCTTAAGTTTCAACTGGAATATTCTCATTGGATTACCTTCTACTGGTCTTTTCCAGCAGTCTCCAACAGTATCTAGAAAGGTCCCATTCTCCACCCAACAGTTAAGGAACTTGAAGTATTTGATAGGATTAGTGTGAGTCTCCTTGCATTCCAGTAGAAGGGGGCAGTGATCTGAACCTGTAGAAGCAAGATGAGACACAGTAGTCATAGGCATCATCTCTAACCACCTATCATTCACCATGGCCCTGTCCAGTCTCTTCCAAATTCTAACCTCCATATCCCTGTTGTTGCACCATGTAAACTTCTGCCCATTGAAACCCAAATCAGTAAGACCACATGCCTCAATTACACTTATGAACTCAAGACTTTTGTTCATATTGTAAGGTTGTCCTCCTAGCTTTTCATCAGCATCAGTGATCACATTAAAGTCTCCAATAATGCACCATGGTTTGTCTGTGTCAGCATACTGCAGCATCTTATCCCAAAGAGTTCTTCTCATATAATCCTTACACTTGGCATAGACAAATGTAATAAAATGAGAGTTTGGATTGGCCACATGTTTGATTTCACATGTAACCTGCTGTTCATCTTGGTCTACAATGGAGCAGTCCACATCCTTGGTCCAAAATAACCAAATCTTGTTATTGGGGTTGTGTATGGCACTGTCCATTCTCAACTGAATTCTGTAATGGTTGAGCTGGGAATGGTTAGCAAATGGTTCAAGTATTGTCAACATAGATAATTTGTGATAATCCTTGAGTTGTTGGAGTCTATCCAATGCACCTTGAGTATCAATACTCCTTGCATTCCAGCATATTGTATTCATCATCAAAGTTTAATGGATTTGGACCTTGTGTTGATGCTACTCTTACTAGCAGCATTATCTGAACTGGTAGAGTTCTCTTGCTTCTTTTTTTTCCTCTTACCCTGCTGACCCCTGGGTGATAGGCCCTGCTTCTCAGACATCTGCAGTACTTCATCTTGGATTACAGTATCTGTGGTTGGATCAAATGTCCTCAAGGGATATGCACTAGTTTCTTCATCCTCCTCATTAGCTTGTTCCCTCTGATCAGAATCCTCTTCATCTTCAGAGTGAGTAACTCTATATTCATCCTCCCAATCTTCTGATATGACTCTCTTGTTGAGTACACACATCTCAGTAGATGTAGTCTGAACCTGAAGAGGTGGCACATGAATACCAGCCTGTTCTTCAACCAGCACATAATTTACCCTCTGCTGAGAAGTTTCAGATTGAGTGTGTTCTGGTTTACTTTGCTGTTTCTTCATTGCATCCCTCTTCTTCTTACTCAAAGATAGAGTACTTTTATTGTTCATGAACTGTGTTTTTGTACCCTGTTTTGGATCACTACCCTTTGGAGAATCAACATTTCCCTTATCAGTTTCAGCAACCTGGAACATTTCAGAATTTTGTTGAAACTCAGTTTGTTGGACCTGCATGCTGGACTTTGTGGCATCTGGAAGAGTGGTTGGAGGGGCTGTATGGTCTGCAGTATGGTTACTCAATGGATATTCCTCCCCCCTGGTTTCCCCTTCCTGCAAATTAGTTGTTGTCTCCTGTACTCCCCCTTCCTCACCTCCATAAACTTCTTCAGCCACAACATCAACATTATTTAAAACATTAAAGCTATTGGGGGAGCCATGGGGGTGTGGGAGCACTGAGTCAATACCTGGGCCTTTGGCATTATTGCACTCCACATCAGCATTCTTTTCTACAAGTTTGCTAGTTCCCTTCCTTTTAAAAACCTGCTGAATGGGCTTGTGGGGATTGGGGACCAATATTCTATGGGGAGGGGGCTGTTGACTCTGGACTCCAGAATCAACATTACATATTTGGATAGTATCATTATTAATAGTAAAGAGAGTACCTGAAGGCAGCATGTTCCTTGGTTGTTGATTATCACTGGTTGTTGGTTGAGGCATTTTAGAGCTTTCTCCTTGGTGCAGCCTGCTTTGATTGCTTTGGTGCAGAGTTCCTTGTTGGTGGAGTTGGTTATTCTTCTTGGTTTTCTTTTTTTGAATTTGCCATTCCTCTTTTTGTTGGTTATTTTCATGGTCTTCATCTGTATTATTAGCCTGCTTTTCCTTGTTGTTGTTTTTCTCTTGGAAATGCTGTTCATTTGCCTTACCTGTGCTGGTTTTGTCCTTGTCTGCAGCATTTTCTTCTTGAAATTTCTTTTGCCTGTTATCCTCCTCTCTTCTCTTCACTGTACAGGTAGTGTGAGTGTGGCCTTGGTGCTTGCAGTGTTGGCAATATTCAGGCACCCCTTCATATTGAATTGGTTGCCATCTACCCTTGCCATTCACATCTTTTTGAAAGCCCATCCATACATGTTGGGGTCTTTGTTTGGTAAGATCCACTTGGACTTTTACTTTAGCTACACTACCTCTAGTTTTCTTATATGTGGCCAAGTCCAGGAACAACACTTTCCCTACTGGAGATAATAAAGGTGTAACCACTTCCATACTATAGCAATGCCAAGGAAGTTCTGGCAGGATTGCCCAAATAGGTACCAAGGGAGTTTCCTCCTCTGGTTTAAATGTGGGAGTCCAGAGCTGTAGCCTCATGAGCTGGCCTTGGATAAACATTTTTCCTTTTGACCACACTGTTGTATGATCAAACTCATTATCCAAATCAATGTATATGTGTCTGGAGTTGAAATGAGTCAGTTTAACCCCTCCTTTAAGCTCAGTTTGAAGGATGAACTCTTTTCTAATAATTTCCATCCTTGGCATTGTATGTGTAAACTTCCCAATAAGGGTGTATTTACACTTAGCAGCTAAGTTGACCATGAAGTCCTCTTCAGAAAATAAGACTGCAGGGTATCCTTGCTTTGTGGTGATTTCAGGAGGGGAAATACCAATAGGATTGCTTTGGACAGTCTCTTGGGCTCTAAGTCTTGTAGCAAGAGTGTGTGTTACAATAGGATTTGGAGGGTTGGGATTAATTGGAACAGGAGTTCTGGTTTGGTTGTTGTTTTTGGGAGCATGATTGTTCCTAATTGGTGGCTGGCTGTTCTGATCTTTTTTATGGTTATTGGGATTGAACACCTCAAAGTTGTTAGAAATTTTCAAGGGGGCAGAGTTGGGAGTGTATGGTTTGTGACCAGCTGTTTGGTTTACTGCAGGACCTTTGGGATGTAGATTGCTCACACCACCTTGTTGGATTTGGCTTTTACCTTTAGCAGTAGTTTTATCTCTTAATTCAGTCTGTACACTAGCCATATTATCTTCAGTATTTCCATTGACAATTTGGACAGCACATATAGTATTAGACTTGTTAGGAGCAATACCAGATATAGGAAGCTCAATATGATTAGGATATAATAGAATGTCATTAGGAGAACACATATTCTGGCCCTGCATATTGAATTCAAAAGAGTTAGAAGACTTACCTTGTGCTCCTGTGATGGAACCACTGCTTTGGAGGAGGTTCGAATTTTTTGGCCTTTGATCATTGCAAGTCTCTTGATTGTGAGATGGACTACCAATGTCAATGTACTGCTGTTGATCATTAGCCAATGTAGGTTCCTCATTTCGAGCATCCCTGTGACTGTGTCTATCTCCTTCAACTGAGCCTTGACGACTTTTTGGATTTGAATTTATTGGAGAGAATTTGGGGTCTGAGTTTTGTCTAGGAAGCCCCATAACAGCCTTAGGAACATTTTGGCATTGATATCTTACCAGTTGGGTCGCCGGAGCTCCGCCGACATTTTTGTCGTCTTGACGACTTTTCAAATTTGAATCAATTGGTAGTGATTCGAGACTAACCATATGACTAGGGACCCTCTCTACACTGTGAGGAGCCTGTTGGGATTGGTTTCGTCTCAATTGGATCGCCGGAACTCCGGCAGTCCCACCATTGTTGTCGTCTTGACGACTTTTCAAGTTTGAATCAATTTGTGGTGATTCGATACTAACCTTGTAGCTGGGGAGCTTCTCTACATTGCCACGAACCACTTGGGATTGAATTTGTATGAATTCGTTCGCCGGAGCTCCGGCGACCTCCATATGTGCAGAAGTCGAGTTGAAATTCGAGACTCCCTGGGTTGATTCGAAATGCTGCGTGGTGATGAGGGGCTGCACATGAGTCTCAGGAGCATTTTGGTTATAGTTTTGAGCTGATATAGTGGCCGGAGGTCCGGCGCCGCCGCTGACTTTTTCGCCGGCGATTGATACGCCGGTGAAAATTAGTTCATCAGGTGCGCCTTGGCCTGAGGAACAAAACCCATATGGTCCGAGCTGTCGAATGTCGCCGGAGTTTGGTCGAATTTCTGATCGAAATTCCGGCGCTTGTGCCTCTACATTTCTGTCGATTTCTATATCATTTTGTTTGGAATTTTTTGCTGCTGATTGTATATGAGCTGAGGAATCATCAACACAATTTGTTATTACATTTAACAATCCCCGATTTCTCAAGGCAATGATTCGTTCAGCATTCTGCAGCTCTTCAGTAGAACAAGTAACAGTGATCACTTTTGTATTTTGCAAATTCGAAGAGCTGTAGGTGGAATCTGATGGTGAGGCAACTCTCGTTGTGTTCGTATCGACGGAATCTACGATTCCGTCTTGCGAACGAAATTTTTCGAGGTCTGGAGGTGGGTCCCACCCCATTACGTTTTTTGACTAAAATGCCCTTCCTTGAGAGCTTTCTTTTAGAGAGAAGTTTTTAGAGAGAAGTTGAATTCATGAAATGAGAAAGTGATTGGGTTTAGGGTTTAGGGTTTAGGGTTTAGGGTTTAGGGTTTAGGGTTTAGGGTTTTTTTTTTTTTTTTTTTTTTTTTTTTTTTTTACGGGAACAGACCCTACACGAGGCTCCCACCTCTCGTGCACAGTCAGGGGTTAAGCAACACCCCCAAGCCTTAACATAAATAATCAAAATAAAAATACAAGGAGGGGGACATAAACCTTACCTCCGATCCTATGGTGGTTCATAAGTCGGCTAACCTATTAAGGTCGGCTAACTCATCCCCGATACAAAAAAGAAACTAACTATAACTAGAAAGCATTAAACCTGTGAGAGGACTCCTCCCGGTACAATTCAACTATGAAAGCATAAATGAGGGAGACTCTCCCCTTCCATGAGAAAAAAGAAAAGTAACCTACACTAGTCCTATTCCAACTATGCTACGTACCAGACATAGCTACATTGAAGGAGAACAAGTATACGAAACTTCTATCTCGCATGGGATGGGAAATTCTTTTCATCTTTGCTCTTCTTAGTCTTGTCGTACCAAGTAAATCCAGGTGAAATATGCCATTGCATCAGTATCATGATTATCTTCTATGGGGGCTGAAAAGAGAGGAAATATATGGATCTATAATATCCAAAAGCCTTGGAGTTGTTGTGGAGCATAGTGTAGTTACATGGACCTGCACCTACAAGTAGCCAAGGAAGAAAACCATGGTTGTTGTAGTGTAACCAGCTCCTTGCTGTCAGTATTATATTCCTTTTTTGGATGGTGGTCAATTCCTTGGGATTCCTGCACAGGCAACCAAAACCAGAACACATCTGGATGCTGCTGTACCAGGTATTAGTGACTTGTAGATGCTCATTGTGTGCTGCATAAGCTGCATATTGCTGCTGCTGTTCTCCAAGCAATTGTGAGAATTGAATGTGCAGCTCCTTGAAGTTGTTCAGCTTCTTGGTGTACCTGCACAGATAAACAAAACCAACAAACCACACAACCAAAGAAATCTGCAATCTGCTGGTAACTTGTAGCTGTTCCTTGTGTGCTGCTGGAATGCAGCTCCTTGTTGCTTCCAAAGAAACATTGGTCAGCTTGTTAGAGTAAATATGTGCCTGCAGGGGGGTCCAACTGCACATGTCCACAAAAACAAGACAACTTGCTAACATCTGAGCTGCAGGGTGAATGGTTGCAACTTCTCTTTGTTGTTGCTTCCATTCAAATTCAGCTTCAGCATTCTTGTTGTTGTTTGTTCTTGGATGATGTCTATGATGATGTTGGAGTTCCTTTTGGGCTGTATCTCCAACAACCTGCACAAACAAGGAAGCAAACAAACAAGCAAGCATACAATTATAAGAACAATTCCAAGAATTCTGTTGCACAAATTCCTTGTTGCTGCCATTGTAATGCTTGTTGGTCCTTGCTTTGAATTGGTTCAGCCTGCACAGCCAAACAAGACCAGCACAACATACAACCAAAGAGCTGCTGTAGCTAGTGCCATTAGCTTGTATTTGTTCCTTGTCTGCTGCAAGTTGGTGGAGCTCTGCACCTGCACAGATAAACAAAAACAAAAACAACAAACCCAAGGCTGCTAATCTGCAGGTTCTGATGGCTGCAGTCTCCCTAGGCTGCTTGTTGGTCTTTGTTTTAAGGTGGTTGGATTTCTTGGAGTACCTGCACAGAACAACCAAACAAACAAAATTGTATATGTATCTTGTCTGCTGCAGGTGGATGGAGTTGTTGATGGGGTGTGTTGATAATGGAGAATGTGGTTGGCAAGCTGATTGTGTTGCTTCTTGGCAGCCCCAGGTTACTGCAGCCTTTTTATCATTTCCAAATGGGGGCTGCCAGTTGCAATGATGTAGCTGAGGATGATTGGAGCTCAATACAGGGGAGCTGCATCTGGGGTACCTGCATAGACAAACACAACCAACAAACCTCCCAAGCAAAGAGAGCTGCAGGCTTCTGCATCCATGTTCCTTGTGTGTTGCAAGTTGGTGTAGTTGTTGCTGTGGAGTGTTGATAGAGGATGTGGATGGAAAGCTGCTCCATAGGAGCCCCAAGACTTTGCAGCCCTCATAGCAGTTCCAAAGAGGGCCTGCATAAGTGGACAAAGGCCATGTCCAATAAGATGGAGGGGAACAAGGCCAAAAACTGGATTGGATGTTATGGGATTGTGTCTGTGAAGTCCTGGTGTCCAACATCTGATGTAATAGTTCCCCAGTTATTGATGTCCCTAAGCAAAAACAATCAGCCAAATGCAAACAACCAAACAAACACAAGAACCAGCTGGAAGTTGATGTTCTGCATAGTCCTTGTGGAGGCCTAGTGTACATCTTCTTGTTGCTTCCTTGGTGATTATGGTGTTTGTTGGTATCAGTTACACAAGTGTCCTTTGTTGTGGTCAGGTTCAATTTGGAGTACCTGCACAGACAATTAGAACAAACAAGCCACACAACCAAAGATAAACAAGAACAGTCAACCAAAGCCAAGCAACAAGGCAAAAAGGTGTTGAACTGCTGCAGGTGTTGCAGGTGTTGGGCTGCTGCAGGTGTTGAGTTGATGCAGGTGTTGTCCTCTATGTATTTGATGTTAAGGCATGTTGATGTAAATCTCCAACAACCTGCAAATACACAGCAAATAACCAAACACAAGCAAAGACCTATACAGGTTAGTAGAGAGGAATGGTTCTCAAAAAGGATTTTGGAGTCTGTTAGCATTTTCCATGTCGCTCGACTAACGTCTCCACTTATCCGTTTGAGCTGAAACTTCATGAGGCTAGCATGTATATTCATTACTTTAGCCATGCAAAGTTTGAAGGCTTGTTTCCCAAGTTGGAGCTTCCATTTGGCAAAATTCTTCCCTTTTAAGGTTGAGACAGCTGATTGTTTCAAGCTCGCTCGCCTAACGTCTAAAATTATCCGTTTGGGCTGAAATTTCTTGGGTCTTATCAAAAACATATAAGCTTCCATCCTGCAAAGTTTGGGAGACTTTGGACAATTCCACAAGCTACTCCCTACCCTGCACCTGCTGCCCTGCTGAGGCTTAGAGGTTGCAGGGTATTTGGAAGATGTTGTTGTGCTCTTGTCTATGTATTTGTTGTTGAAGAATGCTAATATATTACTCCAGACACCTGCAATAATACAACAAACAATCCCAAACAAAACATAATATACACAGACTAGCAATAAAGAGGGGACCTCAGTAAGAGCTTTGGAGGGAGTTATCATTTTCCAAGCCGCTCGACTAACGTCTCCAATTATCCATTTGAGTTGAAACTTTATGGAGTTAGCATGTATATCCTCCCCTTTAGTCCTGCAAAGTTTGAGGACTTGTTTCCCAAGTTGGAGGGTCCAAATCACTAAAGACCCTCTCTTTAGGCTTAAAGCAGCTGAATGTTTCCATGTCGCTCGCCTAACGCCTCCAATTATCCGTTTGGGCTGAAACTTCTTGGGGTTTGTCAAAATAGTATATTCTAACATCCTGCAAAGTTTGGGGGTGATTGGACAAGTCCACATGCTACTCCACACCCTGCACCTGCTGCACTGCTGAAGCTTAGAGGTTGCAGGGTGTTTGGAAGTTGTTTTTGTGCTCTTGTCTATGTATTTGTTGTTGAGGAATGCTAATAAATTACTCCAGACACCTGCAATAATACAACAAACAAGCCCAAACAAAAAATAATGTGCACAGACTAGCAAAAAAGGAGGGGCCTCAGTAAGAGCTTTGGAGAGTGTTATCATTTTGCAAGTCGCTCGACTAACGTCTCCAATTGTCCATTTGAGTTGAAACTTTATGGAGTTAGCATATATATCCTCTCCTTTAGTCCTGCAAAGTTGGAAGACTTTTTTCCCAAGTTGGAGGGCCCAACTTACTAAAGACCCTCTCTTTAGACTTAAGGCAGCTGAATGTTTCCATGTCGCTCGCCTAACGCCTCCAATTATCCGTTTGGTCTGAAACTTCTTGGGACTTGTCAAAAAAGTATATTCTACCCTCCTGCAAAGTTTGGGGGGCATTGGACAAGTCCACCTGCTGCAACTCACCCTGCACATCTTACCCTGCTGAATCTCAGTTACAGGTGTTGCAGGGAAGGTGTTAGCATTAGTGAGAGGCTGAATATTTGGTGAAATACTAGCATGCCAGGTTGTTGCTTCTCTTTTGTTGAGATACTTTGAACCTGTAGAGACAAGTGACAAGAAGCCAAACAAGAAGGATAGGTGTACAGGCTGCTGGAGACTCTTTTGTAGCTCCATGTGACTTCCATTCAGAACCAGCTCCCTATGGAACCTGCACCCACCAACAGAAAAACACACATACAGGCTCTGCAAGTTATAGTAATTAATTCTAATTACTTGTAGTTGGTCCCTGATTGCTGATTCCCTTTGCTGGTTCCTGTGCTGCATCACTACAGCTTTCCTTGCCTGGCTTGCAATTGTTGGTTCCCATTTTCCAAATCTACTGATACCTACACAAGCAAGAATGAAAAGAAAAAAGAAGCTATCTATTCTAATCCTTACCTCTAGGGGTATTTTGATTGCTCTAGGAATGCAATAAGTAATGGAGATTATCCCCTTTACAAAACTCCTACCTATGAATTTATACATAGGGAGTTCTGTACTACTATTATTATTGGTATGCAAATCAAGGAGGTTGTTTGATCCTCTTCAGTTTTGTCCTCCTAAAATTTGGCATCCCCATCTTGTCTAGGATGTAATATCCTCTTGTTTCCTTAGGAAGCTGTTGAACACTGTAGAATTGAGCCATGCTATCTACACTGTGGCTATGCTTGGAGAGTGTATCAGCAACAAAATTAGCCTCCCTATAGATATGCTTACATTGAAAGAAATCCAGCATTATGATCATCTCCTGCAGGTTTGTGATGTATTTCCTGATGTTCCAGGGAGATGTAATCTCTTGTTTTAACCATTTCAGAAGTAGTTCAGAATCAACCTCCAGTAGAACCCTGCTGTAGCCATGTTGGACACACCAAGTAATGCCTATGACTGCAGCTTGTACCTCGGCTTGGTTGTTAGAACCAATTCCAAGTGGTGCAGCAAATGCATAAAGGATGTTTCCTTTATGATCTCTTAGGATACCCCCAGCTCCAATTCTTCCAGGATTATCCAAGGCACTTCCATCAGTATTCAGTTTAACCACATGGTATGCTGGTTTGTGCCAACTGACTTGGATGATTTTCATTTCATGGCTGCATCTTTCAACCATAGCTATTAGCTCCTTCCAGTCACTTGGCCAACTAATGTAAGGGAAAGCTGTGAAGATCAGCATGTAGAGTTCTTTGATGACTGAGAATTTCACCCTAGTACTGCTAGACTTTTTGCCACCATATTTACTAGCACACCTGTTCTTCCATAAGTTCCAACAAATAAATATAGGAGTAGCTTGCAATAAAAGCTTATGGACTTCATTATTTGGTTTAGCCAGCCACCATTTCATCATATTGCTCCTCATTGGGTTGATGCTGTGTTGTATACCCCAACAGTCAGAAAAATACTTCCATATGTGACTAGCCATGTGTCCAGAGATAAAAATGTGATCTATAGTATCCCATCCTGGCCTGTAGCAACAAGAACACTGAGCAGCTGCATGACCAAAGTGCTCAATATTTTCATTGGTGGGCAACTTGTTTCTGAGAGCTCTCCAGACAAGAAAGGATATCTTGAAGGGTATATTCTTGTGCCATATATTATTGTCTGTCATGGTTTTGTTCCTTTTAGGCCTGATTTGGTTCCAAGCTGAAGCACATGTAAATTTTCCATCTGAATTCAGCTTCCAGTAGGCTGTATCTGGGAGGTCAGGTTGGTACTTGAAGGAAAAACTTAGGATCTTCTGTATCAAGTGCTGTGGTGCATGTTGCCTCACCTTCTCTTCATCCCATTCTCCATTATTCAGGAATTTTGAGACAGTGGTATTGTTAAGTCTAGGAAGACAGTCTTTGTGGTAGGCTAGGGGTCCAATTCCTAGCCAATCATCCCACCAAAAACTACAAGAGCCTGAGTTAAAATGCCACTGTATATGAGGCTCAATCTCAGATTTGTTTGTCATCATGTGTTTCCACATAAGTGATTGACCAGTGTCCCATTTCTTGATTACTGGATGTGCCCTCTGGCAATACTTGGCCCTCAAAAAACTCCCCCATAGAGTCTTCTTAGACCTGAAAATCCACCATTGTTTATACTGCATTGCTAAGAAAACATCTTTAAGATTTTTCATGCCAATACCACCTTCTTCTGTTGGGTAGCTGAGGGTCTCCCATGATGCCCAATGATATTTTCTTTTTTCTCTGTCCCATCCCCAAAAGAAGTCTGCTATAAGAGACTTTATTTGTTTGAGAGTAGTGGAAGTTGGAATCACAGCAGATAGAAGATGAATTGGGAGGGAATGCAAGACATACTTCACCAGAGCAGCTCTCCCCCCATAACTGAGTACCTTGGTCTGCCAACCTCTAATTCTGGATATCACTTTGGACACCATACCAGTAAAGTATATGATCCTTTGACCTCCAATGTATAAGGGGCATCCCAGGTAAGTAATAGGGCCATGAGTAGTTTTGAAGCCAGTGGTAGAAGTGACCCTTTCAATGATCTCAGGATCAGTATTCAGAGGGATCAAGCACTGACTCTTTTGTGTGTTAATTAGCTGGCCTGATGTCTGTTCATACACTTCCAGAGTCTTCATGATCAGCTTGAGAGAGTATCTACATGTTGAAGTGAATATGATTATATCATCAGCAAAACTCAAATGATTAATCAATGGACCTTTCTTCTCCATGTGGAAACCTTTGTACAAATAGTGTTGATGAAGGTTATTGAGCAGTCTTGAGAGTACCTCAGCACCTAAAATAAATAGGGCTGGGGATAGTGGATCTCCCTGTTTGAGGCCTCTTGTAGAATGGAAAAAACCATGCCTACCTCCATTCACAATAACTGAGTACCAGTTGTTAGCCATAAGCCTCCAAACCATGTCAATAAATATTTCTCCAAATCCAAACCTTCTCATGACTAGACATATAAATGACCAAGACACCCTGTCATAGGCTTTGGCCATGTCTAATTTGATCACCACATTATCTCCCAGCTTTGGTTTTTTAATGCTATGAATAATTTCCTGTGCCAGCATAATGTTTTCAGAAATACTTCTTCCCTTAACAAAACCTGATTGATTTTCAGAGATTAGTTGAGGGAGAATAGGAGCAAGTCTGAGGCAAAGAATTTTAGAAATAACTTTATTAGTGAAGTTACTTAGAGAAATAGGCCTGAAGTCTGATAACTTATTGGGATGATCCACTTTTGGGAGTAGGACCAAACAAGCATGTGAGATGAACTTAGGAAGAGAATGCCCACAGAAAAAGTATTTCACCACATTGAATAAGTCTTCACTGATGATATTCCAGCAAGTTTGGAAGAACTTGCCATTAAAACCATCTGGACCTGCAGCAGATGCATCACTGAGGGAAAATACAGCTTCTTTCAGCTCCTCCTTAGTAGGCATAGTATTAAGGGACTGGTTTTGCTGATCTGTGATGGTTTTGGGAATGCAACTGAGGATATCTTCATTGATAACATCATCCTTACCAGTGAAGATCTTCTCAAAAAAGTCACATGCAGCAGTAGCTATATTCTGATCACCTTGAATAGTATTATCCTGCTCATCAGTAATCTGATGGATGAATAATCTTCTTCTCCTTCCTCTTATAATAGCATGAAAGTACTTGGAGTTGGCATCTCCCTCCTTAAACCACTGAAGCTGAGTTTTTTGTTTAAGGATGGATTGTTCAGTTTTCAAGTATTTAATGTACTGAGCATTTACATGATTCAACTTGATCTTGTTATCTTCAGACTTGTCCTGGATGAGAGCATCTTCTGCTTGCTTTACCTTCTCTTCAAACTCTTGGACAGCTGCAAAAATGTCCCCATACTGTTGCCTTGACCATCTACTAAGGGTGTTAGCCACCCTCTTAAGTTTCAACTGGAATATTCTCATTGGATTACCTTCTACTGGTCTTTTCCAGCAGTCTCCAACAGTATCTAGAAAGGTCCCATTCTCCACCCAACAGTTAAGGAACTTGAAGTATTTGATAGGATTAGTGTGAGTCTCCTTGCATTCCAGTAGAAGGGGGCAGTGATCTGAACCTGTAGAAGCAAGATGAGACACAGTAGTCATAGGCATCATCTCTAACCACCTATCATTCACCATGGCCCTGTCCAGTCTCTTCCAAATTCTAACCTCCATATCCCTGTTGTTGCACCATGTAAACTTCTGCCCATTGAAACCCAAATCAGTAAGACCACATGCCTCAATTACACTTATGAACTCAAGACTTTTGTTCATATTGTAAGGTTGTCCTCCTAGCTTTTCATCAACATCAGTGATCACATTAAAGTCTCCAATAATGCACCATGGTTTGTCTGTGTCAGCATACTGCAGCATCTTATCCCAAAGAGTTCTTCTCATATAATCCTTACACTTGGCATAGACAAATGTAATAAAATGAGAGTTTGGATTGGCCACATGTTTGATTTCACATGTAACCTGCTGTTCATCTTGGTCTACAATGGAGCAGTCCACATCCTTGGTCCAAAATAACCAAATCTTGTTATTGGGGTTGTGTATGGCACTGTCCATTCTCAACTGAATTCTGTAATGGTTGAGCTGGGAATGGTTAGCAAATGGTTCAAGTATTGTCAACATAGATAATTTATGATAATCCTTGAGTTGTTGGAGTCTATCCAATGCACCTTGAGTATCAATACTCCTTGCATTCCAGCATATTGTATTCATCATCAAAGTTTAATGGATTTGGACCTTGTGTTGATGCTACTCTTACTAGCAGCATTATCTGAACTGGTAGAGTTCTCTTGCTTCTTTTTTTTCTTCTTACCCTGCTGACCCCTGGGTGATAGGCCCTGCTTCTCAGACATCTGCAGTACCTCATCTTGGATTACAGTATCTGTGGTTGGATCAAATGTCCTCAAAGGATATGCACTAGTTTCTTCATCCTCCTCATTAGCTTGTTCCCTCTGATCAGAATCCTCTTCATCTTCAGAGTGAGTAACTCTATATTCATCCTCCCAATCTTCTGATATGACTCTCTTGTTGAGTACACACATCTCAGTAGATGTAGTCTGAACCTGAAGAGGTGGCACATGAATACCAGCCTGTTCTTCAACCAGGACATAATTTACCCTCTGCTGAGAAGTTTCAGATTGAGTGTGTTCTGGTTTACTTTGCTGTTTCTTCATTGCATCCCTCTTCTTCTTACTCAAAGATAGAGTACTTTTATTGTTCATGAACTGAGTTTTTGTACCCTGTTTTGGATCACTACCCTTTGGAGAATCAACATTTCCCTTATCAGTTTCAGCAACCTGGAACATTTCAGAATTTTGTTGAAACTCAGTTTGTTGGACCTGCATGCTGGACTTTGTGGCATCTGGAAGAGTGGTTGGAGGGGCTCTATGGTCTGCAGTATGGTTACTCAATGGATATTCCTCCCCCCTGGTTTCCCCTTCCTGCAAATTAGTTGTTGTCTCCTGTACTCCCCCTTCCTCACCTCCATAAACTTCTTCAGCCACAACATCAACATTATTTAAAACATTAAAGCTATTGGGGGAGCCATGGGGGTGTGGGAGCACTGAGTCAATACCTGGGCCTTTAGCATTATTGCACTCCACATCAGCATTCTTTTCTACAAGTTTGCTAGTTCCCTTCCTTTTAAAAACCTGCTGAATGGGCTTGTGGGGATTGGGGACCAATATTCTATGGGGAGGGGGCTGTTGACTCTGGACTCCAGAATCAACATTACATATTTGGATAGTATCATTATTAATAGTAAAGAGAGTACCTGAAGGCAGCATGTTCCTTGGTTGTTGATTATCACTGGTTGTTGGTTGAGGCATTTTAGAGCTTTCTCCTTGGTGCAGCCTGCTTTGCTTGCTTTGGTGCAGAGTTCCTTGTTGGTGGAGTTGGTTATTCTTCTTGGTTTTCTTTTTTTGAATTTGCCATTCCTCTTTTTGTTGGTTATTTTCATGGTCTTCATCTGTATTATTAGCCTGCTTTTCCTTGTTGTTGTTTTTCTCTTGGAAATGCTGTTCATTTGCCTTACCTGTGCTGGTTTTGTCCTTGTCTGCAGCATTTTCTTCTTGAAATTTCTTTTGCCTGTTTTCCTCCTCTCTTCTCTTCACTGTACAGGTAGTGTGAGTGTGGCCTTGATGCTTGCAGTGTTGGCAATATTCAGGCACCCCTTCATATTGAATTGGTTGCCATCTACCCTTGCCATTCACATCTTTTTGAAAGCCCATCCATACATGTTGGGGTCTTTGTTTGGTAAGATCCACTTGTACTTTTACTTTAGCTACACTACCTCTAGTTTTCTTATATGTGGCCAAGTCCAGGAACAACACTTTCCCAACTGGAGATAGTAAAGGTGTAACCACTTCCATACTATAACAATGCCAAGGAAGTTCTGGAAGGATTGCCCAAATAGGTACCAAGGGAGTTTCCTCCTCTGGTTTAAATGTGGGAGTCCAGAGCTGTAGCCTCATGAGCTGGCCTTGGATAAACATTTTTCCTTTTGACCACACTGTTGTATGATCAAACTCATTATCCAAGTCAATGTATATGTGTCTGGAATTGAAATGAGTCAGTTTAACCCCTCCTTTAAGCTCAGTTTGAAGGATGAATTCTTTTCTAATAACTTCCATCCTTGGCATTGTATGTGTAAACTTCCCAATAAGGGTGTATTTACACTCAGCTGCTAAGTTGACCATGAAGTCCTCTTCAGAAAATAAAACTGCAGGGTATCCTTGCTTTGTGGTGATTTCAGGGGGGGAGATACCAATATGATTACTTTGGACAGTCTCTTGGGCTCTAAGTCTGGTAGCAAGAGTGTGTGTTACAATAGGATTTGGAGGGCTGGGATTATTTGGAACAGGAGTTCTAGTTTGGTTATTGTTTTTGGGAGCATTATTGTTCCTAATTGGTGGCTGGATGTTCTGATCTTTTTTGTGGTTGTTGGGATTGAACACCTCAAAGTTGTTGGAAATTTTCAAGGGGGCAGAGTTGGGAATGTAAGGTTTGTGACCAGCTGTTTGGTTTACTGCAGGACCTTTGGGATGTAGCTTGCTCACACCACCTTGTTGGATTTGGCTCTTACCTTTATCAGTAGTTTTATCACTTAATTCAGATTGTACACTAGCCATATTATCCTCAGTATTTCCATCGACAATTTGGACAGCACTTATAGTATTAGAAATCAATTCAACAGGCTGCATATTAGCATTTAAGGCAGTGACTGGCTCAATTGCATTAGATTGCAATTGAGCTTGAATACTAGTATAAGTAATTCTATCATGAACAACATGACTATCAAAGTTAGGATACTTACCTGGTGGTACTTGCACAGGAGCTCTGATTTTCTGAACACTGGGATCATTTGGCACTGCCATTATCTCCTGCTCAGTATGATCAACATGATCATTATTTGGTTTAGCATGTGTAGTAGCAAATTGATCTCTTTGACATTCAATCACATTTTCCTGATGCTGAAAAGTGTCCTGGTGCACTGAAGAATTCACTGCACCATCTGCAGCCTCATTTTGTTCTTCCAACTGATGAACACCTGTGGGACTTTTCGAATTTGAACTATTTGAGGGCAATTCGAAACAACCTGGATAGTTTTTTGGATTCATATCAGCAGTGTGATCGTTTTGACATAGGTGTTGCTGCAATTGGATCACCTGAACTCCGGCGACTTCACATTGGTAGTCGTCTTGACGACTTTTCAAATTTGAACTACTTGGTGAAGATTCGAGACATTCCATATGTGTGGGGAGCTTATCAACACTGTTATGAACTCTTTGGGCTTGGTCGCGCATTAATTGGTTCGCCGGAGCTCCGGCGACGCCATTGATGTCAGTCGTCAAATGGAAATTCGAAACAATTGGTTGATATTCGAAGTGGCTCTGGATGCGTAATGTCTGCTCCTCATGATCGTGAACACTTTGGCATTGGTTTCTTCTCATTTGGCTCGCCGGAGCTCCGTCGCCGACGACCACTTTTTCGCCGGAGATGATTTCACCGGATTTTTTTGTCCCATGAGGGACGCCATACCCTTGCGAACAAAGCCCAGGTGGTGCTGGGGCTCGAATATCGCCGGAACTTCCTGGGAAGAGAGGGCGCAGTGGTGGCGCACTGGCGGCGCTGCTGGGCAGTTGCGCCTCTGCGTGGCTTACAATTTATGGATTGTTTTCGTTCCAATTTTGAGTTGCAGGTTGTATATGTGATGAAGAATCAGCACCAATATTGCCTATAACATTTAGCAATCCACGATTCCTCAAAGCTATAATTTTTTCAGCTTGCAGCAGCTCTTCAGTCGAACAGTTAACAGTGATCACTTGTGTATTTTGTAAATTTGAAGAGCTGTAGATGGAGTCTGATTGTGAGATAACTTTTGTTGTGTTCGTATCGACGGAATCTACGATTCCGTCTTTCGAACGAAATTTTTCGGGGTCTGGAGGTGGGTCCCACCCCATTTCGTTTTTTTGACTAAAATGCCCTTTCTTGGGAGCTTTCTTTAGAGAGAAGTTTTAGAGAGAAGATGAAATCATAAAATGAGAAAGTGATAGGGTTTAGGGTTTAGGGTTTAGGGTTTAGGGTTTAGGGTTTAGGGTTTGGGTTTAGGGTTTAGGGTTTAGGGTTTAGGGTTTAGGGTTTTTTTTTTTTTTTTTTTTTTTTTTTACGGGAACAGACCCTACACGAGGCTCCCACCTCTCGTGCACAGTCAGGGGTTAAGCAACACCCCCAAGCCTTAACATAAATAATCAAAATAAAATTACAAGGAGGGGGACATAAACCTTACCTCCGATCCTATGGTGGTTCATAAGTCGGCTAACCTATTAAGGTCGGCTAACTCATCCCCGATACAAAAAGGAAACTAACTATAACTAGAAAGCATTAAACCTGTGAGAGGACTCCTCCCGGTACAATTCAACTATGAAAGCATAAATGAGGGAGACTCTCCCCTTCCATGAGAAAAAAGAAAAGTAACCTACACTAGTCCTATTCAACTATGCTACGTACCAGACATAGCTACATTGAAGAAGAACAAGCATACGAAACTTCTATCTCGCATGGGATGGGAAATTCCTTTCATCTTTGCTCCCTTTAGTCTTGTCGTACCAAGTAAATCCAGGTGAAGTGTGCCTTTGTATCAGCATCATGATTACCAGCTATGGAGGTTGAAAGGATAGGAAGTATATGGAACTATAGTAGCCAACAGCCTTTGATATGTTGTGGAAGAAAGTGTAGCTGCATTTGAACACCTGCATGGTGGTCCAAATGTATGGTTGCTGCAGACTTGCACCTGCACAGACAGCCCAAACCATAAACATACACAAGCAACCAAGTCTGGAGGTTGCTGTACATGGGTGTGTTGGTTTTGTCATCTGTTGTTGCTGATGTTGTTGAACTTCAGCTTTCAATTCTGCACTTTCAGCTTCAGCTCTTTTACAGCAGCTTATGATATTGTTGTTGGTTCTTGGATGTTGTCTATGATGGTGTTGGAGTTCCTTCTGGGCTGTATCTCCAACAACCTGCATAAACAAAGAAGAAAACAAACAGGCAAGCACACAATTATAAGAACAATTCCAAGAGTTCTGTTGTACAAACTCCTTGTTGCTGCCATTGTAGTTAGTCTGCTTGTTGGTCCTTGCTTTGAAGTGGATCATTCTTGTACCTGCACAGCCAAACAAGACCAACAATACATACAACCAAAGAGTTGTGCAAGCTGCTGTAGCATTAGCTTGTATTTGTTCCTTGGCTGCTGCAAATTGGTGGAGCTGTTGCAGATGTTGATGGAATGCATCTGGTATGCATGGAGAGATGATCCATGCTTTAGTATCCAATTGTGTACAATTATGAGGTTCTGCACCTGCACAGACAAACAAAAGCAAAAACAAAAACAACAAACCCAAGGCTGCCAATCTGCAGGTGGTTGCAGGTTCCCTAGGCTGTTTGTTGGTCTTTGTTTTGAGGTGGTTAGACCTCTTGGAGTACCTGCACAGCAAAACAAAAACAACAACCTTGTATATGTTTCTTGTCTGCTGCAGGTTGATGAATTTGTTGCTGGAGTGTGTTGATAATGGAGAATGTTGTTGGTGATTGGAGCTCAATACAGGGGAGCTGCATCTGGGGTACCTGCATAGATAAACATAACCAACAAACCTCCCAAGCAAAAAGAGCTGCAGGCTTCTGCATCCATGTTCCTTGTGTGTTGCAAGTTGGTGTAGTTGTTGCTGTGGAATGTTGAAATTGGATGTGGCTAGAAAGCTGCTCCATAGGAGCCCCAAGACTTTGCAGCCCTCATAGCAGCAAAGAGGGCCTGCATAAGTGGACAAAGGCCATGTCCAATAAGTTGGAGGAGAACAAGGCCAAAAACTGGATTGGATGTTATGGGAATGTGTCTGTGAAGTCCTGGTGATCAACTCCAACTTCTGATGGAATAGTTCCCCAGTTATTGATGTCCCTAAGCAAAAACAATCAGCCAAATGCAAACAAACAACCAAACACAAGAACCAGCTGGAATTTGCTGTTCTGCATAGTCCTTGTGGAGGCCTAGTGTACATCTTCTTGTTGCTTCCTTTGTGATTATGGTGTTTGTTGGTATCAGTTACACAAGTGTCCTTTGTTGTGATCAGGTTCAACTTGGAGTACCTGCACAGACAATCAGAACCAACAAGCCACACAACCACAGCCAAAGACAAGCAACAAAGCAAAAAGGACTGCTGCAGGTGTTGCAGGTGTTGGGTTGCTGCAGGTGCTGAGTTGATGCAGGTGTTGTCCTCTATGTATTTGATGTTAAAGCATGATGGTGTAAGCCTCCAACAACATGTTGATGATTCCATCCTGACATCTGCATCTACCCAACAAACAAGAACCAGCAAGGAAGGAGCTGAGGTTAATAGAAGAGATCTGAAGCAAGTGTACATCTTCTTGTTGCTTTCTTTGTGATTATGGTGTTTGTTGGTATTAGTTACACAAGTGTCCTTTGTTGTGATCAGGTTCAACTTCTTGGAGTACCTGCACAGACAATCAGAACCAACAAGCCACACTACCAAAGATAAACAAGAACAGTCAACCAAAGACAAGCAACAAAGCAAACAGGTGTTGAACTGCTGCAGGTGTTGCAGGTGTTGGGCTGCTGCATGTGTTGAGTTGATGCAGGTGTTGTCCTCTATGTATTTGATGTTGAAGCATGTTGGTTTAAGTCTCCAACAACCTGCAAATACACAGCAAATAACCAAACACAAGCAAAGACCTATACAGGTTAGTAGAGAGGAATGGATCTCAAATAGGATTTTGGAGCCTGTTAGCATTTTCCATGTCGCTCGACTAACGTTTCCACTTATCCGTTTGAGCTGAAACTTCCTGAGGTTTGCATATATATTCATTACTTTAGCCATACAAAGTTTGAAGGCTTGTTTCCCAAGTTGGAGCTTCCATTTAGCAAAATTCTTCCTTTTTAAGGATAAGACAGCTGATTGTTTCAAGCTCGCTCGCCTAACGTCTAAAATTATCCGTTTGGGCTGAAATTTCTTGGGTCTTATCAAAAACATATATGCTACCATCCTGCAAAGTTTGGGAGGCTTTGGACAAGTCCACAAGTTACTCCCTACCCTGCACCTGCTGCCCTGCTGAGGCTTAGAAGTTGCAGGGTGCTTGGAAGATGTTGTTGTGCTCTTGTCTATGTGTTTGTTGTTGAAGAATGCTAATGAATTACTCCAGACTCCTGCAATAATATAACAAACAAGCCCAAACAAAACATAATGTACACAGACTAGCAATAAAGAGGGGACCTCAGTAAGAGCTTTGGAGAGTGTTATCATTTTCCAAGCCGCTCGACTAACGTCTCCAATTATCCATTTGAATTGAAACTTTATGGAGTTAGCATGTAAATCCTCTCCTTTAGTCCTGCAAAGTTTGAAGACTTGTTTCCCAAGTTGGAGGGTCCAAATTACTAAAGACCCTCTCTTTAGGCTTAAGGCAGCTGAATGTTTCCATGCCGCTCGCCTAACGCCTCCAATTATCCGTTTGGGCTGAAACTTCTTGGGGCTTGTCAAAATAATATATTCTAACTTCCTGCAAAGTTTGAGGGGCATTGGACAAGTCCATATGCTACTCCACACCCTGCACCTGCTGCCCTGCTGAAGCTTAGAGGTTGCAGGGTGTTTGGAAGTTGTTTTTGTGCTCTTGTCTATGTATTTGTTGTTGAAGAATGCTAATTTATTACTCCAGACACCTGCAATAATACAACAAACAAGCCCAAACAAAAAATAATGTACACAGACTAGCAATAAAGAAGGGACCTCAGTAGGAGCTTTGGAGAGTGTTAACATTTTCCAAGTCGCTCGACTAACGTCTCCAATTGTCCATTTGGGTTGAAACTTTATGTATTTAGCATATGTATCCTCTCCTTTAGTCCTGCAAAGTTTGAAGACTTGTTTCCCAAGTTGGAGGGTCCAAATTACTAAAGACCCTCTCTTAAGGCTTAAGGCAGCTGAATGTTTCCATGTCGCTCGCCTAACGCCTCCAATTATCCGTTTGGGCTGAAACTTCTTGGGGCTTGTCAAAATAGTATATTCTAACATCCTGCAAAGTTTGGGGGGCATTGGACAAGTCCACCTGCTGCAACTCACCCTGCACATCTTACCCTGATGCTGCTGGAGACTCTTTTGTAGCTCCATGTGACTTCCATAGTAAATGAGGTTAAATTGCATGTTGTTGCAGGCTTCTCCCAAGAGAGGACCCTTAGTTGTACTCAGAACCAGCTCCCTATGGTACCTGCACCCACCAACAGAAAAACACACATACAGGCAATTCTGCAAGTTATAGTAATTAATTCTAATTACTTGTAGTTGGTTCCTGATTGCTGATTCCCATTGCTGGTTCCTGTGCTGCATCACTACAGCTTTCCTTGCCTGGCTTGCAATTGTTGGTTCCCATTTTCCAAATCTACTGATACCTACACAAGCAAGAATGAAAAGAAAAAAGAAGCTATCTATTCTAATCCTTACCTCTAGGGGTATTTTGATTGCTCTAGGAATGCAATAAGTAATGGAGATTATCCCCTTTACAAAACTCCTACCTATGAATTTATACATAGGGAGTTCTGTACTACTATTATTATTGGTATGCAAATCAAGGAGGTTGTTTGATCCTCTTCAGTTTTGTCCTCCTAAAATTTGGCATCCCCATCTTATCTAGGATGTAATATCCTCTTGTTTCCTTAGGAAGCTGTTGAACACTGTAGAATTGAGCCATGCTATCTACACTGTGGCTATGCTTGGAGAGTGTATCAGCAACAAAATTAGCCTCCCTATAGATATGCTTACATTGAAAGAAATCCAGCATTATGATCATCTCCTGCAGGTTTGTGATGTATTTCCTGATGTTCCAGGGAGATGTAATCTCTTGTTTTAACCATTTCAGAAGTAGTTCAGAATCAACCTCCAGTAGAACCCTGCTGTAGCCATGTTGAATACACCAAGTAATGCCTATGACTGCAGCTTGTACCTCAGCTTGGTTGTTAGAACCAATTCCAAGTGGTGCAGCAAATGCATAAAGGATGTTTCCTTTATGATCTCTTAGGATACCCCCAGCTCCAATTCTTCCAGGATTATCCAAGGCACTTCCATCAGTATTCAGTTTAACCACATGGTATGCTGGTTTGTGCCAACTGACTTGGATGATTTTCATTTCATGGCTGCATCTTTCAACCATAGCTATTAGCTCCTTCCAGTCACTTGGCCAACTAATGTAAGGGAAAGCTGTGAAGATCAGCATGTAGAGTTCTTTGATGACTGAGAATTTCACCCTAGTACTGCTAGACTTTTTGCCACCATATTTACTAGCACACCTGTTCTTCCATAAGTTCCAACAAATAAATATAGGAGTAGCTTGCAATAACAGCTTATGGACTTCATTATTTGGTTTAGCCAGCCACCATTTCATCATATTGCTCCTCATTGGGTTGATGCTGTGTTGTATACCCCAACAGTCAGAAAAATACTTCCATATGTGACTAGCCATGTGTCCAGAGATAAAAATGTGATCTATAGTATCCCATCCTGGCCTGTAGCAACAAGAACACTGAACAGCTGCATGACCAAAGTGCTCAATATTTTCATTGGTGGGCAACTTGCTTCTGAGAGCTCTCCAGACAAGAAAGGATATCTTGAAGGGTATATTCTTGTGCCATATATTATTGTCTGTCATGGTTTTGTTCCTTTTAGGCCTGATTTGGTTCCAAGCTGAAGCACATGTAAATTTTCCATCTGAATTCAGCTTCCAGTAGGCTGTATCTGGGAGGTCAGGTTGGTACTTGAAGGAAAAACTTAGGATCTTCTGTATCAAGTGCTGTGGTGCATGTTGCCTCACCTTCTCTTCATCCCATTCTCCATTATTCAGGAATTTTGAGACAGTGGTATTGTTAAGTCTAGGAAGACAGTCTTTGTGGTAGGCTAGGGGTCCAATTCCTAGCCAATCATCCCACCAAAAACTACAAGAGCCTGAGTTAAAATGCCACTGTATATGAGGCTCAATCTCAGATTTGTTTGTCATCATGTGTTTCCACATAAGTGATTGACCAGTGTCCCATTTCTTGATTACTGGATGTGCCCTCTGGCAATACTTGGCCCTCAAAAAACTCCCCCATAGAGTCTTCTTAGACCTGAAAATCCACCATTGTTTATACTGCATTGCTAAGAAAACATCTTTAAGATTTTTCATGCCAATACCACCTTCTTCTGTTGGGTAGCTGAGGGTCTCCCATGATGCCCAATGATATTTTCTTTTTTCTCTGTCCCATCCCCAAAAGAAGTCTGCTATAAGAGACTTTATTTGTTTGAGAGTAGTGGAAGTTGGAATCACAGCAGATAGAAGATGAATTGGGAGGGAATGCAAGACATACTTCACCAGAGCAGCTCTCCCCCCATAACTGAGTACCTTGGTCTGCCAACCTCTAATTCTGGATATCACTTTGGACACCATACCAGTAAAGTATATGATCCTTTGACCTCCAATGTATAAGGGGCATCCCAGGTAAGTAATAGGGCCATGAGTAGTTTTGAAGCCAGTGGTAGAAGTGACCCTTTCAATGATCTCAGGATCAGTATTCAGAGGGATCAAGCACTGACTCTTTTGTGTGTTAATTAGCTGGCCTGATGTCTGTTCATACACTTCCAGAGTCTTCATGATCAGCTTGAGAGAGTATCTACATGTTGAAGTGAATATGATTATATCATCAGCAAAACTCAAATGATTAATCAATGGACCTTTCTTCTCCATGTGGAAACCTTTGTACAAATAGTGTTGATGAAGGTTATTGAGCAGTCTTGAGAGTACCTCAGCACCTAAAATAAATAGGGCTGGGGATAGTGGATCTCCCTGTTTGAGGCCTCTTGTAGAATGGAAAAAACCATGCCTACCTCCATTCACAATAACTGAGTACCAGTTGTTAGCCATAAGCCTCCAAACCATGTCAATAAATATTTCTCCAAATCCAAACCTTCTCATGACTAGACATATAAATGACCAAGACACCCTGTCATAGGCTTTGGCCATGTCTAATTTGATCACCACATTATCTCCCAGCTTTGGTTTTTTAATGCTATGAATAATTTCCTGTGCCAGCATAATGTTTTCAGAAATACTTCTTCCCTTAACAAAACCTGATTGATTTTCAGAGATTAGTTGAGGGAGAATAGGAGCAAGTCTGAGGCAAAGAATTTTAGAAATAACTTTATTAGTGAAGTTACTTAGAGAAATAGGCCTGAAGTCTGATAACTTATTGGGATGATCCACTTTTGGGAGTAGGACCAAACAAGCATGTGAGATGAACTTAGGAAGAGAATGCCCACAGAAAAAGTATTTCACCACATTGAATAAGTCTTCACTGATGATATTCCAGCAAGTTTGGAAGAACTTGCCATTAAAACCATCTGGACCTGCAGCAGATGCATCACTGAGGGAAAATACAGCTTCTTTCAGCTCCTCCTTAGTAGGCATAGTATTAAGGGACTGGTTTTGCTGATCTGTGATGGTTTTGGGAATGCAACTGAGGATATCTTCATTGATAACATCATCCTTACCAGTGAAGATCTTCTCAAAAAAGTCACATGCAGCAGTAGCTATATTCTGATCACCTTGAATAGTATTATCCTGCTCATCAGTAATCTGATGGATGAATAATCTTCTTCTCCTTCCTCTTATAATAGCATGAAAGTACTTGGAGTTGGCATCTCCCTCCTTAAACCACTGAAGCTGAGTTTTTTGTTTAAGGATGGATTGTTCAGTTTTCAAGTATTTAATGTACTGAGCATTTACATGATTCAACTTGATCTTGTTATCTTCAGACTTGTCCTGGATGAGAGCATCTTCTGCTTGCTTTACCTTCTCTTCAAACTCTTGGACAGCTGCAAAAATGTCCCCATACTGTTGCCTTGACCATCTACTAAGGGTGTTAGCCACCCTCTTAAGTTTCAACTGGAATATTCTCATTGGATTACCTTCTACTGGTCTTTTCCAGCAGTCTCCAACAGTATCTAGAAAGGTCCCATTCTCCACCCAACAGTTAAGGAACTTGAAGTATTTGATAGGATTAGTGTGAGTCTCCTTGCATTCCAGTAGAAGGGGGCAGTGATCTGAACCTGTAGAAGCAAGATGAGACACAGTAGTCATAGGCATCATCTCTAACCACCTATCATTCACCATGGCCCTGTCCAGTCTCTTCCAAATTCTAACCTCCATATCCCTGTTGTTGCACCATGTAAACTTCTGCCCATTGAAACCCAAATCAGTAAGACCACATGCCTCAATTACACTTATGAACTCAAGACTTTTGTTCATATTGTAAGGTTGTCCTCCTAGCTTTTCATCAACATCAGTGATCACATTAAAGTCTCCAATAATGCACCATGGTTTGTCTGTGTCAGCATACTGCAGCATCTTATCCCAAAGAGTTCTTCTCATATAATCCTTACACTTGGCATAGACAAAAGTAATAAAATGAGAGTTTGGATTGGCCACATGTTTGATTTCACATGTAACCTGCTGTTCATCTTGGTCTACAATGGAGCAGTCCACATCCTTGGTCCAAAATAACCAAATCTTGTTATTGGGGTTGTGTATGGCACTGTCCATTCTCAACTGAATTCTGTAATGGTTGAGCTGGGAATGGTTAGCAAATGGTTCAAGTATTGTCAACATAGATAATTTGTGATAATCCTTGAGTTGTTGGAGTCTATCCAATGCACCTTGAGTATCAATACTCCTTGCATTCCAGCATATTGTATTCATCATCAAAGTTTAATGGATTTGGACCTTGTGTTGATGCTACTCTTACTAGCAGCATTATCTGAACTGGTAGAGTTCTCTTGCTTCTTTTTTTTCCTCTTACCCTGCTGACCCCTGGGTGATAGGCCCTGCTTCTCAGACATCTGCAGTACTTCATCTTGGATTACAGTATCTGTGGTTGGATCAAATGTCCTCAAAGGATATGCACTAGTTTCTGCATCCTCCTCATTAGCTTGTTCCCTCTGATCAGAATCCTCTTCATCTTCAGAGTGAGTAACTCTATATTCATCCTCCCAATCTTCTGATATGACTCTCTTGTTGAGTACACACATCTCAGTAGATGTAGTCTGAACCTGAAGAGGTGGCACATGAATACCAGCCTGTTCTTCAACCAGCACATAATTTACCCTCTGCTGAGAAGTTTCAGATTGAGTGTGTTCTGGTTTACTTTGCTGTTTCTTCATTGCATCCCTCTTCTTCTTACTCAAAGATAGAGTACTTTTATTGTTCATGAACTGAGTTTTTGTACCCTGTTTTGGATCACTACCCTTTGGAGAATCAACATTTCCCTTATCAGTTTCAGCAACCTGGAACATTTCAGAATTTTGTTGAAACTCAGTTTGTTGGACCTGCATGCTGGACTTTGTGGCATCTGGAAGAGTGGTTGGAGGGGCTCTATGGTCTGCAATATGGTTACTCAATGGATATTCCTCCCCCCTGGTTTCCCCTTCCTGCAAATTAGTTGTTGTCTCCTGTACTCCCCCTTCCTCACCTCCATAAACTTCTTCAGCCACAACATCAACATTATTTAAAACATTAAAGCTATTGGGGGAGCCATGGGGGTGTGGGAGCACTGAGTCAATACCTGGGCCTTTGGCATTATTGCACTCCACATCAGCATTCTTTTCTACAAGTTTGCTAGTTCCCTTCCTTTTAAAAACCTGCTGAATGGGCTTGTGGGGATTGGGGACCAATATTCTATGGGGAGGGGGCTGTTGACTCTGGACTCCAGAATCAACATTACATATTTGGATGGTATCATTATTAATAGTAAAGAGAGTACCTGAAGGCAGCATGTTCCTTGGTTGTTGATTATCACTGGTTGTTGGTTGAGGCATTTTAGAGCTTTCTCCTTGGTGCAGCCTGCTTTGCTTGCTTTGGTGCAGAGTTCCTTGTTGGTGGAGTTGGTTATTCTTCTTGGTTTTCTTTTTTTGAATTTGCCATTCCTCTTTTTGTTGGTTATTTTCATGGTCTTCATCTGTATTATTAGCCTGCTTTTCCTTGTTGTTGTTTTTCTCTTGGAAATGCTGTTCATTTGCCTTACCTGTGCTGGTTTTGTCCTTGTCTGCAGCATTTTCTTCTTGAAATTTCTTTTGCCTGTTTTCCTCCTCTCTTCTCTTCACTGTACAGGTAGTGTGAGTGTGGCCTTGGTGCTTGCAGTGTTGGCAATATTCAGGCACCCCTTCATATTGAATTGGTTGCCATCTACCCTTGCCATTCACATCTTTTTGAAAGCCCATCCATACATGTTGGGGTCTTTGTTTGGTAAGATCCACTTGTACTTTTACTTTAGCTACACTACCTCTAGTTTTCTTATATGTGGCCAAGTCCAGGAACAACACTTTCCCAACTGGAGATAGTAAAGGTGTAACCACTTCCATACTATAACAATGCCAAGGAAGTTCTGGAAGGATTGCCCAAATAGGTACCAAGGGAGTTTCCTCCTCTGGTTTAAATGTGGGAGTCCAGAGCTGTAGCCTCATGAGCTGGCCTTGGATAAACATTTTTCCTTTTGACCACACTGTTGTATGATCAAACTCATTATCCAAGTCAATGTATATGTGTCTGGAATTGAAATGAGTCAGTTTAACCCCTCCTTTAAGCTCAGTTTGAAGGATGAATTCTTTTCTAATAACTTCCATCCTTGGCATTGTATGTGTAAACTTCCCAATAAGGGTGTATTTACACTCAGCTGCTAAGTTGACCATGAAGTCCTCTTCAGAAAATAAAACTGCAGGGTATCCTTGCTTTGTGGTGATTTCCGGGGGGGAGATACCAATATGATTACTTTGGACAGTCTCTTGGGCTCTAAGTCTGGTAGCAAGAGTGTGTGTTACAATAGGATTTGGAGGGCTGGGATTATTTGGAACAGGAGTTCTAGTTTGGTTATTGTTTTTGGTAGCATTATTGTTCCTAATTGGTGGCTGGATGTTCTGATCTTTTTTGTGGTTGTTGGGATTGAACACCTCAAAGTTGTTGGAAATTTTCAAGGGGGCAGAGTTGGGAATGTAAGGTTTGTGACCAGCTGTTTGGTTTACTGCAGGACCTTTGGGATGTAGCTTGCTCACACCACCTTGTTGGATTTGGCTCTTACCTTTATCAGTAGTTTTATCACTTAATTCAGATTGTACACTAGCCATATTATCCTCAGTATTTCCATTGCCAATTTGGACAGCACTTATAGTATTAGAAATCAATTCAACAGGCTGCATATTAGCATTTAAGGCAGTGACTGGCTCAATTGCATTAGATTGCAATTGAGCTTGAATACTAGTATAAGTAATTCTATCATGAACAACATGACTATCAAAGTTAGGATACTTACCTGGTGGTACTTGCACAGGAGCTCTGATTTTCTGAACATTGGGATCATTTGGCACTGCCATTATCTCCTGCTCAGTATGATCAACATGATCATTATTTGGTTTAACATGTGTAGTAGCAATTTGATCTCTTTGACATTGAATCACATTTTCCTGATGCTGAAAAGTGTCCTGGTGCACTGAAGAATTCACTGCACCATCTGCAGCCTCATTGTGTTCTTCCAACAGATGAGCACCCCTGTGACTGTGTCTATCTCCTTCAACTGAGCCTTGACGACTTTTTGGATATGAATTTATTGGAGAGAATTTGGGGTCTGAACTTTGTCTAGGAAGCCTCACAACAGCCTTAGGAACATTTTGACATTGCTCTCTTGCCAGTTGGGTCGCCGGAGCTCCGGCGACATTTTTGTCGTCTTGACGACTTTTCAAATTTGAATCAATTGGCAGTGATTCGAGACTAACCATATGACTAGGGACCCTCTCTACACTGTGAAGAACCTGTTGGGATTGGTTTTGTCTCCATTGGATCGCCGGAACTCCGGCAGTCCCACCATTGTTGTCGTCTTGACGACTTTTCAAATTTGAATCAATTAGTGGTGATTCGATACTAACCTTGTAGCTGGGGAGCTTCTCTACATTGCCAGGAACCATTTGTGATTGAAATTGTATGAATTGGTTCGCCGGAGCTCCGGCGACCTCCATATGTGCAGAAATCGAGTTGAAATTCGAGACTCCCTGGGATGATTCGAAATGCTGCGTGGTGATGAGGGGCTGCACATGAGGCTCAGGAACATTTTGGCTATAGTTTTGAGCTGATATAATGGCCGGAGGTCCGGCGCCGCCGCTGACTTTTTCGCCGGCGATTGATACGCCGGTGAAAATTAGTTCATCAGGTGCGCCTTGGCCTGAGGAACAAAACCCATGTGGTCCGACCTGTCGAATGTCGCCGGAGTTTGGTCGAATTTCTGATCGAAGTTCCGGCGCTTGTGTCTCTACATTTCTGTCGATTTGTATATCATTTTGTGTGGAATTTTTTGCTGCTGATTGTATATGAGCTGAGGAATCATCTTCACAATTTGTTATTACATTTAACAATCCTCGATTTCTCAAGGCAATGATTCTTTCAGCATTCTGCAGCTCTTCACTAGAACATGTAACAGTGATCACTTGTGTGTTTTGCAAATTCGAAGAGCTGTAGTTGGAATCTGAAGGTGTGGTAACTCTCATTGTGTTCGTATCGACGGAATCTACGATTCCGTCTTTCGAACGAAATTTTTCGAGGTCTGGAGGTGGGTCCCACCCCATTTCGTTTTTTTGACTAAATTGCCCTTCCTTGAGAGCTTTCTTTAGAGAGAAGTTTTAGAGAGAAGTTGAATTCATGAAATGAGAAAGTGATAGGGTTTAGGGTTTAGGGTTTAGGGTTTAGGGTTTAGGGTTTAGGGTTTAGGGTTTTTTTTTTTTTTTTTTTTTTTTTTTTTTTTTTTTTTTTGGGAACAGACCCTACACGAGGCTCCCACCTCTCGTGCACAGTCAGGGGTTAAGCAACACCCCCAAGCCTTAACATAAATAATCAAAATAAAAATACAAGGAGGGGGACATAAACCTTACCTCCAATCCTATGGTGGTTCATAAGTCGGCTAACCTATTAAGGTCGGCTAACTCATCCCCGATACAAAAAAAGAAGCTAACTATAACTAGAAAGCAGTAAACCTGTGAGAGGACTCCTCTCGGTACAATTCAACTATGAAAGCATAAATGAGGGAGACTCTCCCCTTCCATGAGAAAAAAAGGAAAGTAACCTACACTAGTCCTATTCCAACTATGCTACGTACCTGACATAGCTACATTGAAGAAGAACAAGTATACGAAACTTCTATTTCGCATGGGATGGGAAGATTCTTTTCATCTTTGCTCTTTTTAGTCTTGTCGTACCAAGTAAATCCAGGTGAAGTATGCCATTGCATCAGTATCATGATTATCATCTATGGGGGCTGAAAGGAGAGGAAATATATGGATCTATAGTATCCACAAGCCTTGGAGTTGTTGTGGAGAAAATTGATAGCCTGAATTAGCCAAGGAAGCAAACAAACATGGTTGTTGCAGTCTTGTACCCAATCCCTTGCTGCCTCTATAGTTGCAGTGGTAGCATGATTGTTGTTGCAGGTTAGGTTCAGTAGTAGATACCTATTTTGGTACCTGCACAGGCAAACAACACCAGAAAAACACACAAACAAACTATTGTGTGCTGCATATGCTGTATTCTGCTGCTGTGCTGCATATGGTAGGTACAAATGGTGGTTGATGATGATGGCTGCAGTATCCTTGTGATGCCAAGAATTCTCAACTTTGAAATTGTAGCCGGTGTGCATCAGTGAACCTGCATTATCAATTAACATAGGGGCAAACAATTGTGGGAAGAGAAAAGGCTGATGCATGTTTTTGTGCAACTCCTTGTTGCTTCCATTGTAGTTAGGCTGCTTATTGGTCTTTGTTTTGAGATGGTTAACCTTCTTGGAGTACCTGCACAGAAAAACAACACCAACAAACTTGTATTTGTTTCTTGTCTGATGCATGTTGGTGGACTTGTTGCTGAGGTGTGTTGATAATGGAGAATGTGGTTGGCAATCTGATTGTTCTGCTTCATAGTAGCCCCAGGTTGCTGCAGCCTTTGTAGCATTTCTAAAGGGGGTCTGCCAGCTACATTGATGAAGCTGAGGATGACTGATCTTGGGGATCAATGCAGGTTCAATGAATGAGCTGCAGCTGGGGTACCTGTATAAAACAAAACCACCAAACCTCATTGCCAAAGAGATCTGCAGGCTGCTGTACCCATGTTCCTTGTGGAAGTAATGGGATTGCTTTTGTGGAGTCCTGTTAGATATCTCCAATTTCTGATGGAATAGCTCCCCAGTTGTTGATGTACCTGCAGCTACACAACAAACAAAAGCCAGCAAGACAGGGTTTGCACAAAGGGCTGCTGCAAATATTGAGCTATTAGAGAGTGCATGGATGGAGTGGAGACATTGCTGTAGATTTATGTGCAGTTCCAATTTTGTGTTGGAGCATGCTTCCCAGAAAAGAGGATCCTCTCTTGTGATCTGGTTCAGGTTGCTTGGTGGCTTCCCAGTAGTTATTGCACCTAAACAAAAACAAAGCCAGGAGTACATACAACCAAACAAGCACCAAAAACAATAGGGAGCTCCATTTCTGCACACTCCTACTGTTTCAGTCATGCAGAGTCCTGTAGCAGTGTTGTCCTCCATGTATTTATTGTTAAAGCATGTTGGTGTATATCTCCAACAACCTGCAAATACACAGCAAATAACCAAAGACAAACAAAGACCTCTACAGGTTAGAAGAAAAAAGTGGATCTCAAAGAGAGTTTTGGAGCCTATTAGCATTTTCCATGTCGCTCGACTAACGTCTCCACTTATTCGTTTGAGCTGAAACTTTCTGAAGTTTGCATATATATCCCCTCCTTTGGCCATGCAAAGTTTGGAGGCTTGTTTCCCAAGTTGGAGCTTCATTTTAGCAAAATTCTTCCTTTTTAAGCTTAAGACAGCTGATTGTTTCAAGCTCGCTCGCCTAACGTTTCTAATTATCCGTTTCGGCTGAAATTTCTTGGGCCTTGTCAAAATAATGTATGATGCAATCCTGCAAAGTTTGGGAGCCTTTGGAGGGGTCCACATGATACTCCTCACCCTGCACATGCTAACCTGCTGAAGATTAAGTGTTGCAGGGTGGTTGGAATTTGTGTTGGTGCTTTTCTCCATGTATTTGTTGTTAATGAATGTTGATACATCACTCCAGGCACCTGAAATAATACAACAACCAAAAACAAACAAAACAAGGCTTGCACAAACTAGCAAACAGGAGGGGGCCTCAGTAAAAGCTTTGGAGACTATTAACTTTTTCCAAGTCGCTCGACTAACGTCTCCAATTATCCGTTTGACCTGAAACTTCATGATGTTTGCATATATGGCCTTTTCTTTATCCCTGCAAATTTTGAAGGCTTGACTCCCAGGCTGGAGCTTCCAATTACCAAGTTTCTCTCTCTTTAGGCTTAGGACTGCTGATTTTTTCAACGTCGCTCGCCTAACGTCTCCAATTATCCTTTTGAGCTGAAACTTGTTGAGCTTTTCCAAATTAGTATATGATGCAATCCTGCAAAGTTTGGAGGTGTTTGGACATGTCCACTTGGTACAAATCACCCTGCACCAACAGACAGAAAAACACAAAGGCAAGTAATTCTGCAGGTTATATTGTATGTGTTCCCTGAAAGTTGCAGCTTGTTGCTGCAGGATGTTGTTGCTGAGGAAGGTAAGATGCAGGCTGAAATTGCAGTACAAAGGGCTCCTTATGCATGATCCTGTGGTATTGCCTCCTCTAACAGCCTTCCAAAGAATGGTTGCCTCAGTTGGATTTGTCAAACTTCCATTTGTAGTTTGTTGCATCCTGCTACTGCTGCACCCAGAGGCACCTAAGTTTGTTTCTCCACTGGTGGAATGATGAGTTGTAGGTTTGTATGTACCTGCACATATAACAGAGATAGGAACAGAAAAAAGAAATGCCCTATTCCTTACCTGAAGAGGCAAGTTTTTATGTCTAAAAAAGCAATAAGTAGAGGAGACTTTCCTCTTTACAATAGTCCTAATTATAGGATCTTCAAGGTAGCTGTAACTATACATATCCAAGTTGAAGATCAAATTAGAACTATAATAAAGAAGTTGTCAGGGGGGCTTCTTAATTCTTTTGAGCTTCCTTCTTCTGAAATTTGCCATTCCCAGCATGTCTAGCTCCATGAGGGCTCTGGCCTCTTTGGGAAGGTCCTGCTTGTTGAAATAGAGCTCAGGAGCAGAGCATTTGTGGCTGTATTTGGACAAGCTATCAGCTGTGGAATTGGCTTCTCTGAAGGTGTGATTGCAGCTGAATTCCTGGAATTGGTGGATGATGTTATTGAGCTTGTCCAGCAGCTCTTTGATGGACCATGGAGGCTTTGCTTCCTGTTGCAGCCATTTGAGAAGTAATTGGGAATCAACCTCCAGTATGACCTGAGTGTAGCCAAGATGGAGGCACCAAGAGAGACCAAAGATAGCAGCTTTGACCTCTGCTTGGTTGTTAGTTCCAGAACCTAAAGGGATTGCATAAGCAAACATGAGATCACAAGATGCATTCCTAAGGATTCCTCCTCCTCCAATGTTGCCAGGATTGGTGAGAGCACTGCCATCAGTGTTCAGCTTCACCAAGTGGTCAGTTGGTTTGGACCAGCATACAGGGAAGACCTTGATATCATGGTAGCATTGCTCAACCAAAATAACCAGGTCTCTCCAGTTGTTGGGCCAGTTTATATAAGGAAAAGCACTGTGGAGAAGAAGATATGTATCCTTGAGTACAGAGAACTTTACTCTGGCAAGGTTAGATTGCTTCCCTCCATATTTTGAGGCACATCTATTTTTCCACAGGTTCCAGCAGATGAAGATAGGAAGAGCTTGTAGCAGGAGCCTATGAGCTTCATTCCTGCATTTTGTGGTCCACCATCTCATTAGTAGGTTTCTAAGAGGGGTGTACTCCTTGCTTATGCCCACAGAGTCAGCAAACATACTCCAAGTACTCTTGGCAAAAGCTCCTGCAACAAAGATATGGTCTATGGTGTCTAGGCCAGGTCTGTAGCAGCAGTGGCATTGTGAAGGAGAGTGTCCAAAGCTGGTTATTTTCTCATTGGTAGGTAACTTCCCTCTAAGGGCCCTCCAGACAAGAAAGGAACATTTGAAAGGTATGAATTGATGCCAGGTATTGGAGTTAATCCTGGTTTTGGGTCTCTTGTCTCTGAGGATATTCCAAGCAGAAGAACAGCTAAACTCCCCATTGTTGTTTAGTGTCCAACATGGTTGATCCTGCTGGAGGGGTTGGTAGTTGATGTGAATATCCAGAATAGTAGACACCAGCTGTGGTGGGGCCTGCTGGATGAGAAGATCAGTGTTCCATTGTCCATTGTTCATGAAAGCTGAAACAGTGGTGTTGTTAAGCCTGCAGCTGTTGGTGTTGAATTGAGCTAGAGGACCCACCCCCAACCAGTTGTCCCACCAAAAGAGGCAAGAGCCAGACTGTATTTGCCATTGGATGTGAGGCTCAACTTTGTGCTTGTTCTTCATAAGCTGCTTCCATATCAAAGATTGTCCAGTGTCCCATTTCTTGGTGATGGGATTGGACCTTTGACAGTACTTGGCCTTGATGAAATCTCCCCATAATGAGGTCTTGGTTCTAAAGGTCCACCACTGTTTATATTGGAAGGACTTGGCCACATCAGAGATTTGTCTAACACCAATACCTCCTTCATCATGGGGGTAGCTAAGATTCTTCCAGGAAGACCAGTGGTACTTCCTCTTGTCATTCTTCCATCCCCAGAAGAAGTTAGCAGTGATGCTTTGGATCTGTTTAAGAGTGGTCACAGGAGGGGAGCTAGCTGAAAGGAGGTGAATGGGAAGGGCTTGGATGACATGCTTAACCAAAGTGGCTCTGCCTCCATAGTTAAGGATCTTAGCCTGCCATCCAGTTATTCTAGCCACAACTTTGGCAATCAGATCAGAGTAGTAAATGAGCTTTTGCCTGCCAATGTAGAGAGGGCATCCCAGGTAAGTGATGGGACTATTCTTTTGCCTGAAGCCAGTGACCTGCTTAATCCTTCTAACAGTAGAATTGAAGGCATTAGAAGGGATCATGAAGTGGCTCTTATCTCTGTTTATCAACTGCCCAGAGGTACTCTCATAAGTGTGCAGAGTGTCCATGATGAGTTGCAGGGTTTGAGATCTCCCAGAAGAGAAGATGATAATGTCATCTGCAAAGCTGAGATGATTAATTTGAGGCCCCCTCTTAGCCATGAAGAAGCCATGGTAATGAGGATGCTGATGGAGGTTATTCAGGAGCCTAGACAGGACTTCAGCCCCAAGGATGAACAAGGAGGGAGAGAGAGGATCCCCTTGTTTAAGGCCTCTTGTAGAGTGAAAAAAGCCATGTCTTGAGCCATTGATAATGATGGAGTACCAGTTGTGAGACATAATCCTCCACACCATATCAATGAACCTTTCTCCAAAGCCCATTCTCCTCAAGATTAAACAGATATAGGACCAAGAAACTCTATCATAGGCTTTGGCCATGTCAAGCTTAATGACCACATTACCACCTACATTAGGCTTCTTAATTTGATGAATGATTTCTTGAGCTAGCATGATGTTTTCAGAAATACTCCTATTCTTAACAAAACCAGATTGGTTAGGGGAAATAAGAGTAGGGAGAGTGGGTGCTAGTCTGAGGCATAAAAGCTTGGAAATAATCTTATTGGTAAAGTTACTAAGGCTAATAGGCCTGAATTCCGAGAGCTTGTTGGGATGGCTTACTTTTGGTAGTAAGACCAAACAGGTATGAGTATAGTACTTAGGCAGTGTTTGGCCATTAAAGAATGAAAGGACCACTCTGAATAGATCTTCTTTGATGATCTCCCAGCATTCCTGAAAAAACTTACCATTCATTCCATCAGGGCCAGCTGCTGAGTTGGGGTTCATAGAGAAGACCACAGTCCTCAGTTCCTCCAAGTTGGGGAGAGCTTGTAGGTCCCTGTTCTGATCATCTGTGACAAGTTTAGGAATACATTGAAGGGCATCCTCCTGAATATGAGTGTCTTCACCAGTGAAAATGTTCTGGAAATGATCACAAGCAGCCCTGGCTATGTCATCATCCCCTTGTAACCAGTTACCTTCATCATTTTGAATCCTATGGATGAAGAGTTTCCTTCTTCTTCCTCTGATAATTGCATGAAAGTACTTGGAGTTCTTGTCTCCCTCTTTGAACCATTGCAACTGAGTCTTTTGTTTGAGCATGGAGTCCTCCAACTTTAGATATCTAATATACTCAGCATTGATGGAATGAAGATTGGTTCTACATTCCTCAGAGTTATCAAGAATCAGATCCTCCTCAGCTTGTCTAACCTTGTCTTCATACTCTTTCACCTTTGCATAGATGTCCCCAAACTGCAGCCTAGACCACCTACTAAGAGTAGTAGATAATCTCTTCATTTTCTGATGGAAGCACCACATTGGATTACCTTCAATATTCCTGTTCCAGCAGTTGTTGACAGTTTCCATAAATGAAGGGTGGTCTGTCCAACAGTTCAGAAATTTAAAATATTTGATATGGTGCTGATAGTGTTCAGTGAATTCTAACAGGAGAGGGCAATGGTCAGAACCAACAGTAGGTAAGTGAGTGATAGTAGTCTGAGGCATAACTTCCAGCCACTTGTCATTTACCATACCTCTATCTAATCTCTTCCATATTCTAGAGTAGATGCCTCTCTGATTAGACCAAGTGTATTTTTGCCCAGTGTATCCCAAATCCTGAAGACCACAGGCTTCAATAATGCTTATGAACTCCAAACTCTTTCTCATATTGTATGTGATACCCCCAAGTTTCTCTTCAGGTTCAGTGATAACATTGAAATCACCTAAAGAGCACCAAGGAAGGGAGGTATTTGACTGCTGCAGCATGCTATCCCATAGAGGCCTTCTGAGATGATCTTTACATTTTGCATAAACAAATGAAACACTGAACTGATTTGGATTCATTACATGGTTAAGTTCACAAGTAATCACTTGCTCCCCATTTTCTAGAATCTTACAGTCCACTTCCTTGTTCCAAAACAACCAAATCTTACCATTTGGGTTGCTGAGAGCATTGTCCATATTGAGATGGTTTCTAAACTGATGAATCTGAGAACTATTAGAGAAAGGTTCCAGAATTGCAATAAAGGAAATATGGTGGATACTTTTAAGAGACTTGAGTCTTTCCATGGCCCCTTGGGTATTGATACCCCTTACATTCCAACTGAGGATACTACTCATTGGGAAACTTTGGAGGTATGTAGTCTAGTGTTTGGTCTACCCTTGGGAGCAGATTTCACAGGGCTAGTTGGTTGGAATTTTGTCCTGTATGCACCCCTGGGAGATAGTCCCTGAGCCTTAGCAACCATTTGGATCTCATCTTCATAATCATTGTCCCTAGATGGACTGAAGGCCTTTATTAATTGTTCACTCACAACTTCATCATCATCATACTCATTGATTGGTTGGTAATCACTATCCTCCTCATCTTCAGATTCACACACTGCATATTCATCAACCTCAGGAGGAGTTTCATTATTGGTATTGAGAGTACACATGGGCTGTGATGCACCAGTATTGGACTCAGGCAGGATACCTGCTGACTGAGTGGGAGTTGTGAGATTGCCATGGGATTGGAGGGGAGTAATGTCCATTCCCACTTGATCATCATCAATCAAAAATTGCTGGCAAGGCTGATGATTTTGTTGCATAGCCATGCTGTCAGCAAATTTAGGAGCTCCTTCAGCAAGATTTTTTTCTTCAATTCTCTTCTTTGTAGCATCTCTCTTTTTCTTACTTAACTTGTTCCTCTTTGCAGTTGAGTTTTTGGCACTGGTGCTAGCAAATGACCCCAAGTCTTTAGCCATTAAGCCTTTAGGAGTTGTCATGGTAAGATTCTGTGCAGTACCATTTCCTTCAGCATTTTCAGCAAGGGCTGGGTCATTTGTATTGTTATGCTCAGTGGTTGCAGGGGCTCTATAATCACTCTTAGGGTCAGTGTTTTGGTTCTCATGCAAAACATGAGACAAATCCCTTCCCCCTGTGGTTACCCCTTCCTGCAGATTAGAAAGTGTCTCCTTTTCACTTCCAGCCTGACCCCCAACATCCTCAGCAGCAGTAATATTAACAATAGGGGGCATCCTGGGGTTTGGGAGGATAAAGTCAATACCTGGGTCCCCTGCAACATTGGTTCTTTGAGTGGTACCTGTTAAGCTGGTATTTATACATACAATATAGGGGGATGGGGTTTGTGGGAGAGATAAGTCAATACCTTGCCTCTCAGTTGTAGTGCTTGCCTGCCTTGTTGATGAACTCTTCAACAAAGAGCTCCTTTGGTTGTCTGTAGCTCCTGCAATTTGGTTAGTGGGTTGATCTTGCATAGCAAGATCAACATGAACATTGGGAATAGAGATAGAGGTAGAAGTTTTACCTGGATTTACTTTGCTTTGCTGCACTGCAACATACTTACCTTTGGTTAATACTCCTGCAGCTCTTGTTTCTTAGTTCAGTTGGCCATTAATGTGACCTTTGTTCTGTTTCCTTCTCTGAGTTTGCCAAGCATTGTCCTCCTTGCTAGCCTTATTGTTCTGTGACTGTTGTGGTATATTAGATGTCAAAGGATTTTGGTGCACCTGTAAGTTGTCAGATTGAGGTTGGTTGTGCTCTTTGTTCTCTCCCTGAGTTTGGCTTGTATTTTTTGTTGTATTTTCAGGGCTTTTCTTCTTCATTTGTTCTTCATCTCTTCTCTTGATATTACACACATGCACCATATGCCCCTGATGCTTGCAGTACATGCAGTACTCAGGCACACTGTCATATAAAAGTTCCTGCCACCTTCCTATTGTAGGATCACTTTTGTCATGCCCAAGCCATACATGATGGGGTCTCTCTTGTGTAAGGTTGACCTGTACTCTTACCTTAGCAGTGCTTCCCCTAGTCTTCTGAATAGAGGCTGCATCCATGAAGAGTACTTTCCCCACAGGAGCAAGGAGAGTGGTCAGGAACTCCTTATCATAACAGTGCCAGGGGAGTTCAGGAAGGGCAACCCAAACTGGTACAATGGGGGTCTCCTCTTCAGGCCTAAAAGTTGGAGTCCAGGTTTGGATCCTCATAGTTTGGCCTTCAATTGTCATTCTTTGCTTGGTCCACACAGTTGTGTAGTCCAAGTCATTGTCCAGATCAATGTACACATGCCTGGCATTGAAGTGGGCAATTTTAACACCCCCTACCAATTGAGTTTGGAGAATGAAGCTTTTTCTTATTAGCTCCACCTTAGGCATTGTGCTGCTAAATTTTCCAACAAGTGTGTATTTGCACCTTTCAGCTAATTTCACCATGAAGTCCTCTTTGTCATAGATGACAGCTGGTAGGCCTTGTCTGGTAGTGTATATAGGAGTAGCTAGATTCAGAGGGACATCATTTTTAGCTTGGTTCAGCCTCAGTTTGGAGGCAAAGGTTTGTATAACAGTGTATGGTGCTGGATGAGGGACCTGTTCCTTTCTAATAGGGAACTGGTTCCTTGGAGGATTTATATTGTTGTTGTCAGTTTGTTGAGGTTGGCTACTAACTAATTTAGAGACTTGGTTGTTGGGACTAATCTTATCAAAGTTAGAGGAAATTTTGGGGAAATTATTCTGAGTACTTGTAATCTTATGGGTTTGCACCATGTTGTTGGTCTGTTTATCAGAATTAGAGTTAGGCTTGTTAATGTCAGACTCATTCCCCTGCATAGAATTGTTAGGAGCAATACCAGGTAGAGCATCTACTTCATTGGATTTAAACAACTTATCAGCATCATTCAAAGAGACAGGAGTATGTCCAGCTGCACTGTGCTTATGAATATGGTAATTATGCTCATCAGTATTAGGCAGCAAAATATTTTCCACACATTGCCTTTGATTATTAGGAAGCTCAATATGATTAGGATATAATAGAATGTCATTAGGAGAACACATATTCTGGCCCTGCATATTGAATTCAAGTGAGTTAGAAGACTTACCTTGTGCTCCTGTGATGGAACCACTGGTTTGGATGAGGTTCGAATTTTTTGGCCTTTGATCATTGCAAGTCTCTTGATTCTGAGATGGACTACCATTGTCAATGTACTGCTGTTGATCATTAGCCAATGTAGGTTCCTCATTTCGAGCAGCCCTGTGACTGTGTCTATCTCCTTCAACTGAGCCTTGACGACTTTTTGGATATGAATTTATTGGAGAGAATTTGGGGTCTGAGTTTTGTCTAGGAAGCCTCACAACAGCCTTAGGAACATTTTGGCATTGATCTCTTGCCAGTTGGGTCGCCGGAGCTCCGGCGACATTTTTGTCGTCTTGACGACTTTTCAAATTTGAATCAATTGGTAGTGATTCGAGACTAACCATATGACTAGGGACCCTCTCTACACTGTGAGGAACCTGTTGGGATTGGTTTCGTCTCAATTGGATCGCCGGAACTCCGGCAGTCCCACCATTGTTGTCGTCTTGACGACTTTTCAAATTTGAATCAATTAGTGGTGATTCGATACTAACCTTGTAGCTGGGGAGCTTCTCTACATTGCCACGAACCACTTGGGATTGAATTTGTATGAATTCGTTCGCCGGAGCTCCGGCGACCTCCATATGTGCAGAAGTCGAGTTGAAATTCGAGACTCCCTGGGTTGATTCGAAATGCTGCGTGGTGATGAGGGGCTGCACATGAGTCTCAGGAGCATTTTGGTTATAGTTTTGAGCTGATATAGTGGCCGGAGGTCCGGCGCCGCCGCTGACTTTTTCGCCGGCGATTGATACGCCGGTGAAAATTAGTTCATCAGGTGCGCCTTGGCCTGAGGAACAAAACCCATATGGTCCGAGCTGTCGAATGTCGCCGGAGTTTGGTCGAATTTCTGATAGAAATTCCGGCGCTTGTGCCTCTATATTTCTGTCGATTTCTATATCATTTTGTTTGGAATTTTTTGCTGCTGATTGTATATGAGCTGAGGAATCATCTTCACAATTTGTTATTACATTTAACAATCCCTGATTTCTCAAGGCAATGATTCGTTCAGCATTCTGCAGCTCTTCAGTAGAACAAGTAACAGTGATCACTTTTGTATTTTGCAAATTCGAAAAGCTGTAGGTGGAATCTGATGGTGAGGCAACTCTCGTTGTGTTCGTATCGACGGAATCTACGATTCCGTCTTTCGAACGAAATTTTTCGAGGTCTGGAGGTGGGTCCCACCCCATTTCGTTTTTTGACTAAAATGCCCTTCCTTGAGAGCTTTCTTTAGAGAGAAGTTTTAGAGAGAAGATGAAATCATAAAATGAGAAAGTGATAGGGTTTAGGGTTTAGGGTTTTTTTTTTTTTTTTTTTTTTTTTTTTTTTTTACGGGAACAGACCCTACACGAGGCTCCCACCTCTCGTGCACAGTCAGGGGTTAAGCAACACCCCCAAGCCTTAACATAAATAATCAAAATAAAATACAAGGAGGGGGACATAAACCTTACCTCCGATCCTATGGTGGTTCATAAGTCGGCTAACCTATTAAGGTCGGCTAACTCATCCCCGATACAAAAAAGAAACTAACTATAACTAGAAAGCATTAAACCTGTGAGAGGACTCCTCCCGGTACAATTCAACTATGAAAGCATAAATGAGGGAGACTCTCCCCTTCCATGAGAAAAAAGAAAAGTAACCTACACTAGTCCTATTCAACTATGCTACGTACCAGACATAGCTACATTGAAGAAGAACAAGCATACGAAACTTCTATCTCGCATGGGATGGGAAATTCCTTTCATCTTTGCTCCTTTTAGTCTTGTCGTACCAAGTAAATCCAGGTGAAGTGTGCCTTTGTATCAGCATCATGATTACCAGCTATGGAGGTTGAAAGGATAGGAAGTATATGGAGCTATAGTAGCCAACAGCCTTTGATATGTTGTGGAGAAAATTGATAGCCTGAATTAGCCAAGGAAGTAAACAAACATGGTTGTTGCAGTCTTGTACCCAATCCCTTGCTGCCTCTATAGTTGCAGTGGTAGCATGATTGTTGTTGCAGGTTAGGTTCAGTAGTAGATACCTATTTTGGTACCTGCACAGGCAAACAACACCAGAAAAACACACAAACAAACTATTGTGTGCTGCATATGCTGTAGTCTGCTGCTGTGCTGCATATGGTAGGTACAAATGGTGGTTAATGATGATGGCTGCAGTATCCTTGTGATGCCAAGTATTCTCAACTTTGAAGGTGTGCATCAGTGAAGCTGTATTATCAATTAACATAGGGGCAAGCAATTGTGGGAAGAGAAAAGGCTGATGCATGTTTTTGTGCAACTCCTTGTTGCTTCCATTGTAGTTAGGCTGCTTATTGGTCTTTGTTTTGAGATGGTTAACCTTTTTGGAGTACCTGCACAGAAAAACAACACCAACAAACTTGTATTTGTTTCTTGTCTGATGCAGGTTGGTGGACTTGTTGCTGAGGTGTGTTGATAATGGAGAATGTGGTTGGCAATCTGATTGTTCTGCTTCATAGTAGCCCCAGGTTGCTGCAGCCTTTGTAGCATTTCTAAAGGGGGTCTGCCAGCTACATTGATGAAGCTGAGGATGACTGATCTTGGGGATCAATGCAGGTTCAATGAATGAGCTGCAGCTGGGGTACCTGTATAAAACAAAAACACCAAACCTCATTGCCAAAGAGATCTGCAGGCTGCTGTACCCATGTTCCTTGTGGAAGTAATGGGATTGCTTTTGTGGAGTCCTGTTAGATATCTCCAATTTCTGATGGAATAGCTCCCCAGTTGTTGATGTACCTGCAGCTACACAACAAACAAAAGCCAGCAAGACAGGGTTTGCACAAAGGGCTGCTGCAAATGTTGAGCTATTAGAGAGTGCATGGATGGAGTGGAGACATTGCTGTAGATTTATGTGTAGTTTCAATTTTGTGTTGGAGCATGCTTCCCAGAAAAGAGGATCCTCTCTTGTGATCTGGTTCAGGTTGCTTGGTGGCTTCCCAGTAGTTATTGCACCTAAACAAAAACAAAGCCAGGAGTACATACAACCAAACAAGCACCAAAAATAATAAGGAGCTCCATTTCTGCACACTCCTACTGTTTCAGTCCTGCAGAGTCCTGTAGCAGTGTTGTCCTCCATGTATTTATTGTTAAAGCATGTTGGTGTATATCTCCAACAACCTGCAAATACACAGCAAATAACCAAAGACAAACAAAGACCTCTACAGGTTAGAAGAAAAAAGTGGATCTCAAAGAGAGTTTTGGAGCCTATTAGCATTTTCCATGTCGCTCGACTAACGTCTCCACTTATTCGTTTGAGCTGAAACTTTCTGAAGTTTGCATATATATCCCCTCCTTTGGCCATGCAAAGTTTGGAGGCTTGTTTCCCAAGTTGGAGTTTCATTTTAGCAAAATTCTTCCTTTTTAGGCTTAAGACAGCTGATTGTTTCAAGCTCGCTCGCCTAACGTTTCTAATTATCCGTTTCGGCTGAAATTTCTTGGGCCTTGTCAAAATAATGCATGCTGCAATCCTGCAAAGTTTGGGAGCCTTTGGAGGGGTCCACATGATACTCCTCACCCTGCACATGCTAACCTGCTGAAGATTAAGTGTTGCAGGGTGGTTGGAATTTGTGTTGGTGCTTTTCTCCATGTATTTGTTGTTAATGAATGTTGATACATCACTCCAGGCACCTGAAATAATGCAACAACCAAAAACAAACAAAACAAGGCTTGCACAAACTAGCAAACAGGAGGGGGCCTCAGTAAAAGCTTTGGAGACTATTAACTTTTTCCAAGTCGCTCGACTAACGTCTCCAATTATCCGTTTGACCTGAAACTTCATGATGTTTGCATATATGGCCTTTTCTTTATCCCTGCAAATTTTGAGGGCTTGACTCCCAGGCTGGAGCTTCCAATTACCAAGTTTCTCTCTCTTTAGGCTTAAGACTGCTGATTTTTTCAACGTCGCTCGCCTAACGTCTCCAATTATCCTTTTGAGCTGAAACTTGTTGAGCTTTTCCAAATTAGTATATGATGCAATCCTGCAAAGTTTGGAGGTGTTTGGACATGTCCACTTGGTACAAATCACCCTGCACCAACAGACAGAAAAACACAAAGGCAAGTAATTCTGCAGGTTATATTGTATGTGTTCCCTGAAAGTTGCAGTTTGTTGCTGCAGGATGTTGTTGCTGAGGAAGGTAAGATGCAGGCTGAAATTGCAGTACAAAGGGCTCCTTATGCATGATCCTGTGGTATTGCCTCCTCTAACAGCCTTCCAAAGAATGGTTGCCTCAGTTGGATTTGTCAAACTTCCATTTGTAGTTTGTTGCATCCTGCTACTGCTGCACCCAGAGGCACCTAAGTTTGTTTCTCCACTGGTGGAATGATGAGTTGTAGGTTTGTATGTACCTGCACATATAACAGAGATAGGAACAGAAAAAAGAAATGCCCTATTCCTTACCTGTAGATGCAAGTTTTTATGTCTAATAAAGCAATAAGTAGAGGAGACTTTCCTCTTTACAATAGTCCTAATTATAGGATCTTCAAGGTAGCTGTAACTATACATATCCAAGTTGAAGATCAAATTAGAACTATAATAAAGAAGTTGTCAGGGGGGCTTCTTAATTCTTTTGAGCTTCCTTCTTCTGAAATTTGCCATTCCCAGCATGTCTAGCTCCATGAGGGCTCTGGCCTCTTTGGGAAGGTCCTGCTTGTTGAAATAGAGCTCAGGAGCAGAGCATTTGTGGCTGTATTTGGACAGGCTATCAGCTGTGGAATTGGCTTCTCTGAAGGTGTGATTGCAGCTGAATTCCTGGAATTGGTGGATGATGTTATTGAGCTTGTCCAGCAGCTCTTTGATGGACCATGGAGGCTTTGCTTCCTGTTGCAACCATTTGAGAAGTAATTGGGAATCAACCTCCAGTATGACCTGAGTGTAGCCAAGATGGAGGCACCAAGAGAGACCAAAGATAGCAGCTTTGACCTCTGCTTGGTTGTTAGTTCCAGAACCTAAAGGGATTGCATAAGCAAACATGAGATCACAAGATGCATTCCTAAGGATTCCTCCTCCTCCAATGTTGCCAGGATTGGTGAGAGCACTGCCATCAGTGTTCAGCTTCACCAAGTGGTCAGTTGGTTTGGACCAGCATACAGGGAAGACCTTGATATCATGGTAGCATTGCTCAACCAAAATAACCAGGTCTCTCCAGTTGTTGGGCCAGTTTATATAAGGAAAAGCACTGTGGAGAAGAAGATATGTATCCTTGAGTACAGAGAACTTTACTCTGGCAAGGTTAGATTGCTTCCCTCCATATTTTGAGGCACATCTATTTTTCCACAGGTTCCAGCAGATGAAGATAGGAAGAGCTTGTAGCAGGAGCCTATGAGCTTCATTCCTGCATTTTGTGGTCCACCATCTCATTAGTAGGTTTCTAAGAGGGGTGTACTCCTTGCTTATGCCCACAGAGTCAGCAAACATACTCCAAGTACTCTTGGCAAAAGCTCCTGCAACAAAGATATGGTCTATGGTGTCTAGGCCAGGTCTGTAGCAGCAGTGGCATTGTGAAGGAGAGTGTCCAAAGCTGGTTATTTTCTCATTGGTAGGTAACTTCCCTCTAAGGGCCCTCCAGACAAGAAAGGAACATTTGAAAGGTATGAATTGATGCCAGGTATTGGAGTTAATCCTGGTTTTGGGTCTCTTGTCTCTGAGGATATTCCAAGCAGAAGAACAGCTAAACTCCCCATTGTTGTTTAGTGTCCAACATGGTTGATCCTGCTGGAGGGGTTGGTAGTTGATGTGAATATCCAGAATAGTAGACACCAGCTGTGGTGGGGCCTGCTGGATGAGAAGATCAGTGTTCCATTGTCCATTGTTCATGAAAGCTGAAACAGTGGTGTTGTTAAGCCTGCAGCTGTTGGTGTTGAATTGAGCTAGAGGACCCACCCCCAACCAGTTGTCCCACCAAAAGAGGCAAGAGCCAGACTGTATTTGCCATTGGATGTGAGGCTCAACTTTGTGCTTGTTTTTCATAAGCTGCTTCCATATCAAAGATTGTCCAGTGTCCCATTTCTTGGTGATGGGATTGGACCTTTGACAGTACTTGGCCTTGATGAAATCTCCCCATAATGAGGTCTTGGTTCTAAAGGTCCACCACTGTTTATATTGGAAGGACTTGGCCACATCAGAGATTTGTCTAACACCAATACCTCCTTCATCATAGGGGTAGCTAAGATTCTTCCAGGAAGACCAGTGGTACTTCCTCTTGTCATTCTTCCATCCCCAGAAGAAGTTAGCAGTGATGCTTTGGATCTGTTTAAGAGTGGTCACAGGAGGGGAGCTAGCTGAAAGGAGGTGAATGGGAAGGGCTTGGATGACATGCTTAACCAAAGTGGCTCTGCCTCCATAGTTAAGGATCTTAGCCTGCCATCCAGTTATTCTAGCCACAACTTTGGCAATCAGACCAGAGTAGTAAATGAGCTTTTGCCTGCCAATGTAGAGAGGGCATCCCAGGTAAGTGATAGGACTATTCTTTTGCCTGAAGCCAGTGACCTGCTTAATCCTTCTAACAGTAGAAGTGAAGGCATTAGAAGGGATCATGAAGTGGCTCTTATCTCTGTTTATCAACTGCCCAGAGGTACTCTCATAAGTGTGCAGAGTGTCCATGATGAGTTGCAGGGTTTGAGATCTCCCAGAAGAGAAGATGATAATGTCATCTGCAAAGCTGAGATGATTAATTTGAGGCCCCCTCTTAGCCATGAAGAAGCCATGGTAATGAGGATGCTGATGGAGGTTATTCAGGAGCCTAGACAGGACTTCAGCCCCAAGGATGAACAAGGAGGGAGAGAGAGGATCCCCTTGTTTAAGGCCTCTTGTAGAGTGAAAAAAGCCATGTCTTGAGCCATTGATAATGATGGAGTACCAGTTGTGAGACATAATCCTCCACACCATATCAATGAACCTTTCTCCAAAGCCCATTCTCCTCAAGATTAAACAGATATAGGACCAAGAAACTCTATCATAGGCTTTGGCCATGTCAAGCTTAATGACCACATTACCACCCACATTAGGCTTCTTAATTTGATGAATGATTTCTTGAGCTAGCATGATGTTCTCAGAAATACTCCTATTCTTAACAAAACCAGATTGGTTAGGGGAAATAAGAGTAGGGAGAGTGGGTGCTAGTCTGAGGCATAAAAGCTTGGAAATAATCTTATTGGTAAAGTTACTAAGGCTAATAGGCCTGAATTCCGAGAGCTTGTTGGGATGGCTTACTTTTGGTAGTAAGACCAAACAGGTATGAGTATAGTACTTAGGCAGTGTTTGGCCATTAAAGAATGAAAGGACCACTCTGAATAGATCTTCTTTGATGATCTCCCAGCATTCCTGAAAAAACTTACCATTCATTCCATCAGGGCCAGCTGCTGAGTTGGGGTTCATAGAGAAGACCACAGTCCTCAGTTCCTCCAAGTTGGGGAGAGCTTGTAGGTCCCTGTTCTGATCATCTGTGACAAGTTTAGGAATACATTGAAGGGCATCCTCCTGAATATGAGTGTCTTCACCAGTGAAAATGTTCTGGAAATGATCACAAGCAGCCCTGGCTATGTCATCATCCCCTTGTAACCAGTTACCTTCATCATTTTGAATCCTATGGATGAAGAGTTTCCTTCTTCTTCCTCTGATAATTGCATGAAAGTACTTGGAGTTCTTGTCCCCCTCTTTGAACCATTGCAACTGAGTCTTTTGTTTGAGCATGGAGTCCTCCAACTTTAGATATCTAATATACTCAGCATTGATGGAATGAAGATTGGTTCTACATTCCTCAGAGTTATCAAGAATCAGATCCTCCTCAGCTTGTCTAGCCTTGTCTTCATACTCTTTCACCTTTGCATAGATGTCCCCAAACTGCAGCCTAGACCACCTACTAAGAGTAGTAGATAATCTCTTCATTTTCTGATGGAAGCACCACATTGGATTACCTTCAATATTCCTGTTCCAGCAGTTGTTGACAGTTTCCATAAATGAAGGGTGGTCTGTCCAACAGTTCAGAAATTTAAAATATTTGATATGGTGCTGATGGTGTTCAGTGAATTCTAACAGGAGAGGGCAATGGTCAGAACCAACAGTAGGTAAGTGAGTGATAGTAGTCTGAGGCATAACTTCCAGCCACTTGTCATTTACCATACCTCTATCTAATCTCTTCCATATTCTAGAGTAGATGCCTCTCTGATTAGACCAAGTGTATTTTTGCCCAGTGTATCCCAAATCCTGAAGACCACAGGCTTCAATAATGCTTATGAACTCCAAACTCTTTCTCATATTGTATGTGATACCCCCAAGTTTCTCTTCAGGTTCAGTGATAACATTGAAATCACCTAAAGAGCACCAAGGAAGGGAGGTATTTGACTGCTGCAGCATGCTATCCCATAGAGGCCTTCTGAGATGATCTTTACATTTTGCATAAACAAATGAAACACTGAACTGGTTTGGATTCATTACATGGTTAAGTTCACAAGTAATCACTTGCTCCCCATTTTCTAGAATCTTACAGTCCACTTCCTTGTTCCAAAACAACCAAATCTTACCATTTGGGTTGCTGAGAGCATTGTCCATATTGAGATGGTTTCTAAACTGATGAATCTGAGAACTATCAGAGAAAGGTTCCAGAATTGCAAAAAAGGAAATATGGTGGATACTTTTAAGAGACTTGAGTCTTTCCATGGCCCCTTGGGTATTGATACCCCTTACATTCCAACTGAGGATACTACTCATTGGGAAACTTTGGAGGTATGTAGTCTAGTGTTTGGTCTACCCTTGGGGGCAGATTTCACAGGGCTAGTTGGTTGGAATTTTGTCCTGTATGCACCCCTGGGAGATAGTCCCTGAGCCTTAGCAACCATTTGGATCTCATCTTCATAGTCATTGTCCCTGGATGGACTGAAGGCCTTTATTAATTGTTCACTCACAACTTCATCATCATCATACTCATTGATTGGTTGGTAATCACTATCCTCCTCATTCTCAGATTCACACACTGCATATTCATCAACCTCAGGAGGAATGTCATTATTGGTGTTGAGAGTACACATGGGCTGTGATGCACCAGTATTGGACTCAGGCAGGATACCTGCTGACTGAGTGGGAGTTGTGAGATTGCCATGGGATTGGAGGGGAGTAATGTCCATTCCCACTTGATCATCATCAATCAAAAATTGCTGGCAAGGCTGATGATTTTGTTGCATAGCCATGCTGTCAGCAAATTTAGGAGCTCCTTCAGCAAGATTTTTTTCTTCAATTCTCTTCTTTGTAGCATCTCTCTTTTTCTTACTTAACTTGTTCCTCTTTGCAGTTGAGTTTTTGGCACTGGTGCTAGCAAATGACCCCATGTCTTTAACCATTAAGCCTTTAGGAGTTGTCATGGTAAGATTCTGTGCAGTACCATTTCCTTCAGCATTTTCAGCAAGGGCTGGGTCATTTGTATTGTTATGCTCAGTGGTTGCAGGGGCTCTATAGTCATTCTTAGGGTCAGTGTTTTGGTTCTCATGCAAAACATGAGACAAATCCCTTCCCCCTGTGGTTACCCCTTCCTGCAGATTAGAAAGTGTCTCCTTTTCACTTCCAGCCTGACCCCCAACATCCTCAGCAGCAGTAACATTAATAATAGGGGGCATCCTGGGGTTTGGGAGGATAAAGTCAATACCTGGGTCCCCTGCAACATTGGTTCTTTGAGTGGTACCTGTTAAGCTGGTATTTATACATACAATATGGGGGGATGGGGTTTGTGGGAGAGATAAGTCAATACCTTGCCTCTCAGTTGTAGTGCTTGCCTGCCTTGTTGATGAACTCTTCAACAAAGAGTTCCTTTGGTTGTCTGTAGCTCCTGCAATTTGGTTAGTGGGTTGATCTTGCCTAGCAAGATCAACATGAACATTGGGAATAGAGATAGAGGTAGAAGTTTTACCTGGATTTACTTTGCTTTGCTGCACTGCAACATACTTACCTTTGGTTATTACTCCTGCAGCTCTTGTTTCTTGGTTCAGTTGGCCATTAATGTGACCTTTGTTCTGTTTCCTTCTCTGAGTTTGCCAAGCATTGTCCTCCTTGCTAGCCTTATTGTTCTGTGACTGTTGTGGTATATTGGATGTCAAAGGATTTTGGTGCACCTGTAAGTTGTCAGATTGAGGTTGGTTGTGCTCTTTGTTCTCTCCCTGAGTTTGGCTTGTATTTTTTGTTGTATTTTCAGAGCTTTTCTTCTTCATTTGTTCTTCATCTCTTCTCTTGATATTACACACATGCACCATATGCCCCTGATGCTTGCAGTACATGCAGTACTCAGGCACACTGTCATATAGAAGTTCCTGCCACCTTCCTATTGTAGGATCACTTTTGTCATGCCCAAGCCATACATGATGGGGTCTCTCTTGTGTAAGGTTGACCTGTACTCTTACCTTAGCAGTGCTTCCCCTAGTCTTCTGAATAGAGGCTGCATCCATGAAAAGTACTTTCCCCACAGGAGCAAGGAGAGTGGTCAGGAACTCCTTATCATAACAGTGCCAGGGGAGTTCAGGAAGGGCAACCCAGACTGGTACAATGGGGGTCTCCTCTTCAGGCCTAAAAGTTGGAGTCCAGGTTTGGATCCTCATAGTTTGGCCTTCTATGGTCATTCTTTGCTTGGTCCACACAGTTGTGTAGTCCAAGTCATTGTCCAAATCAATGTACACATGCCTGGCATTGAAGTGGGCAATTTTGACACCCCCTACCAATTGAGTTTGTAGAATGAAGCTTTTTCTTATTAGCTCCACCTTAGGCATTGTGCTGTTGAATTTTCCAACAAGTGTGTATTTGCACCTTTCAGCTAATTTCACCATGAAATCCTCTTTGTCATAGATGACAGCTGGTAGGCCTTGTCTGGTAGTGTATATAGGAGTAGCTAGATTCAAAGGGGCATCATTTTTAGCTTGGTTCAGCCTCAGTTTGGAAGCAAAAGTTTGTATAACAGTGTATGGGGCTGGCTGAGGGACCTGTTCCTTCCTATTAGGGAACTGGTTCTTTGGGGGATTTTTGGTGGTGCTTTCTATTGGCTGGGGCTGGTTACTAACAGTTTTGGGGCCCTGGTTAATGGGATTTGGCCTATCAAAATTGGAAGAAACTTTAGGGAAACTGTTTTGAATACTTATAGGTTTATTCATTTGCATCATGTTGTTGACCCTGTTTTGAGAGTTGGTATTAGGCTTGGGATTGATCTGATCAGTACCCTGCATGAACATACTAGGAGCAGTACCAGGGAGTTCAGATGCTCCCCTGGAGTTCAACAAGTTAACATCAACAATTATAGGATTAGAGGGGTGCTCATCTGCACTATGCTTACCAATGTGATAGTTAGACTCATTACCATTAGGCAGCATATTATTATCCAAAACTTGCACCAGATTATTAGGATGCTCAATATGCTTAGAATGTAATTGCATGTCATTAGGAGAACAAGTATACTGACTGTGTATATTGAATTCAAGAGGGGGAGAGGACTTACCTTGTGCTCCTGTGATTGAGCTGCTGCTGTGGGTTTGATTCAATCCTTTTGGTATTTGATCATTGTACTTCATTTGATTATTTTGGGAATGAATACCATTGACAAAAAACTGAGATTGATCATTAGCCAATGTAAGCTCCTCAGTTCGAACCTCACTGTCCCTGTGACTAACTTCTTCAAACAAGTCTTGACGACTTTTTGAATTTGAACTTTTCGGAGACAATTTGGGGTCTGAGTTTTGTCTAAGAAGCCTCCCAACAGCCTTAGGAACATTTTGACATTGATCTCTTGACAGTTGGGTCACCGGAGCTCCGGCGACATTTTTGTCGTCTTGACGACTTTTCAAATTTGAATCAATTGGTAGTGATTCGAGGCTAACTATATGGCTAGGGACCCTCTCTACACTGTGGAGAACCTGTTGGGATTGGTTTCGTCTCAATTGGATCGCCGGAACTCCGGCAGTCCCACCATTGTTGTCGTCTTGACGACTTTTCAAATTTGAATCAATTAGTGGTGATTCGATACTATCCTTGTAGCTGGGGAGCTTCTCTACATTGCCACGAACCATTTGTGATTGAATTTGTACGAATTCGTTCGCCGGAGCTCCGGCGACCTCCATATGTGCAGAAATCGAGTTGAAATTCGAGACTCCCTGGGTTGATTCGAAATGCTGCGTGGTGGTGAGGGGCTTCACATGAGGTGCAGGAGCATTTTGGCTATGGTTTTGAGCTGATATAGTCGCCGGAGGTCCGGCGCCGCCACTGACTTTTTCGCCGGCGTTTGATACGCCGGTGAAAATTAGTTCATCAGGTGCGCCTTGGCTTGAGGAACAAAACCCATATGGTCCGACATGTCGAATATCGCCGGAGCTTGGTCGAATTTCCGATCGAAATTCCGGCGCTTGTATCTCTGCACTTCTGCCGATTTTTGTATCATTTGTTTTGGAATTTTTTGCTGCTGATAGTGTATGATTTGAGGAATCATCTTCACAATTCGTTATAACATTTAACAATCCGCGATTTCTCAAAGCAATGATTCTTTCAGCATTCTGCAGCTCTTCACTAGAACATGTAACAGTGATCACTTGTGTGTTTTGCAAATTCGAAGAGCTGTAGTTGGAATCTGAAGGTGAGGTAACTCTCGTTGTGTTCGTATCGACGGAATCTACGATTCCGTCTTTCGAACGAAATTTTTCGAGGTCTGGAGGTGGGTCCCACCCCATTTCGTTTTTTGACTAAAATGCCCTTCCTTGAGAGCTTTCTTTAGAGAGATGTTTTTAGAGAGAAGTTGAATTCATGAAATGAGAAAGTGATGGGGTTTAGGGTTTAGGGTTTAGGGTTTAGGGTTTAGGGTTTAGGGTTTAGGTTTTTTTTTTTTTTTTTTTTTTTTTTTTTTTTACGGGAACAGACCCTACACGAGGCTCCCACCTCTCGTGCACAGTCAGGGGTTAAGCAACACCCCCAAGCCTTAACATAAATAATCAAATTAAAAATACAAGGAGGGGGACATAAACCTTACCTCCGATCCTATGGTGGTTCATAAGTCGGCTAACCAATTAAGGTCGGCTAACTCATCCCCGATACAAAAAAGAGACTAACTATAACTAGAAAGCAGTAAACCTGTGAGAGGACTCCTCCCGGTACAATTCAACTATGAAAGCATAAATGAGGGAGACTCTCCCCTTCCATGAGAAAAAAGAAAAATAACCTACACTAGTCCTATTCCAACTATGCTACGTACCAGACATAGCTACATTGAAGAAGAACAAGTATACGAAACTTCTATCTCGCATGGGATGGGAAATTCTTTTCATCTTTGCTCTTCTTAGTCTTGTCGTACCAAGTAAATCCAGGTGAAATATGCCATTGCATCAGTATCATGATTATCTTCTATGGGGGCTGAAAAGAGAGGGAATATATGGATCTATAGTATCCAAAAGCCTTGGAGTTGTTGTGGAGCATAGTGTAGTTACATGGACCTGCACCTACAAGTAGCCAAGGAAGAAAACCATGGTTGTTGTAGTGTAACCAGCTCCTTGCTGTCTGTATTAGATTCCTTTTTTGGATGGTGGTCAATTCCTTGGGACTCCTGCACAGGCAACCAAAAACCAGAACACATCTGGATGCTGCTGTACCAGGTATTAGTGACTTGTAGATGCTCATTGTGTGCTGCATAAGCTGCATATTGCTGCTGCTGTGCAGCTCCTTGAAATTGTTCAGCTTCTTGGTGTACCTGCACAGATAAACAAAACCAACAAACCACACAACCAAAGAAATTTGCAATCTGCTGGTAACTTGTAGCTGTTCCTTGTGTGCTGCTGGAATGCATCTCCTTGGTGCTCCCAAAGAAACATTGGTCAGCTTGTTAGAGTAAATATGTGCCTGCAGGGGGGTCCAACTGCACATGTCCACAAAAACAAGACAACTTGCTAACATCTGAGCTGCAGGGTGAATGGTTGCAACTTCTCTTGTAAGTTGTTGTTGCTTCCATTCAAATTCAGCTTCAGCATTCTTGTTGTTGTTTGTTCTTGGATGTTGTCTATGATGATGTTGGAGTTCCTTTTGGGCTGTATCTCCAACAACCTGCACAAACAAGGAAGCAAACAAACAAGCAAGCATACAATTATAAGAACAATTCCAAGAATTCTGTTGCACAAATTCCTTGTTGCTGCCATTGTAATGCTTGTTGGTCCTTGCTTTGAAATGGTTCAGCCTGCACAGCCAAACAAGACCAACAAAACATACAACCAAAGAGCTGCTGTAGCTAGTGCTATTAGCTTGTATTTGTTCCTTATCTGCTGCAAGTTGGTGGAGCTGTTGTAGATGTTGATGGAATGCATCTGGTATGCATGGAGAGGTGATCCATGCTTTAGTATCCAGTTGTTTACAATTCTGAGGATCTGCACCTGCACAGACAAACAAAAACAAAAACAACAAACCCAAGGCTGCTAATCTGCAGGTTCTGATGGCTGTAGTCTCCCTAGGCTGCTTGTTGGTCTTTGTTTTAAGGTGGTTGGATTTCTTGGAGTACCTGCACAGAACAACAAAACAAACAAAATTGTATATGTATCTTGTCTGCTGCAGGTGGATGGAGTTGTTGATGGGGTGTGTTGATAATGGAGAATGTGGTTGGCAAGCTGATTGTGTTGCTTCTTGGTAGCCCCAGGTTACTGCAACCTTTTTATCATTTCCAGAGGGGGGCTGCCAGTTGCAATGATGTAGCTGAGGATGAGGGTTTTTTTTTTTTTTTTTTTTTTTTTTTTTTTACGGGAACAGACCCTACACGAGGCTCCCACCTCTCGTGCACAGTCAGGGGTTAAGCAACACCCCCAAGCCTTAACATAAATAATCAAAATAAAATTACAAGGAGGGGGACATAAACCTTACCTCCGATCCTATGGTGGTTCATAAGTCGGCTAACCTATTAAGGTCAGCTAACTCATCCCCGATACAAAAAAGAGACTAACTATAATTAGAAAGCATTAAACCTGTGAGAGGACTCCTCCCGGTACAATTCAACTATGAAAGCGTAAATGAGGGAGACTCTCCCCTTCCATGAGAAAAAAAAGAAAAGTAACCTACACTAGTCCTATTCCAACTATGCTACGTACCAGACATAGCTACATTGAAGAAGAACAAGTATACGAAACTTCTATCTCGCATGGGATGGGAAAATCTTTTCATCTTTGCTCTTCTTAGTCTTGTCGTACCAAGTAAATCCAGGTGAAATATGCCATTGCATCAGATTCATGATTATCTTCTATGGGGGCTGAAAAGAGAGGAAATATATGGATCTATAGTATCCAAAAGCCTTGGAGTTGTTGTGGATCATAGTGTAGTTACATGGACCTGCACCTACAAGTAGCCAAGGAAGAAAACCATGGTTGTTGTAGTGTAACCAGCTCCTTGCTGTCAGTATTAGATTCCTTTTTTGGATGGTGGTCAATTCCTTGGGATTCCTGCACAGGCAACCAAAAACCAGAACACATCTGGATGCTGCTGTACCAGGTATTAGTGACTTGTAGATGCATTGTGTGCTGCATAAGCTGCATATTGCTGCTGCTGTTCTTCCAAGCAATTGTGAGAATTGAATGTGCAGCTCCTTGAAGTTGTTCAGCTTCTTGGTGTACCTGCACAGATAAACAAAACCAACAAACCACACAACCAAAGAAATCTGCAATCTGCTGGTAACTTGTAGCTGTTCCTTGTGTGCTGCTGGAATGCAGCTCCTTGTTGCTTCCAAAGAAACATTGGTCAGCTTGTTAGAGTAAATATGTGCCTGCAGGGGGGTCCAACTGCACATGTCCACAAAAACAAGACAACTTGTTAACATCTGAGCTGCAGGATTCAGCTTCAGCATTCTTGTTGTTGTTTGTTCTTGGATGTTGTCTATGATGATGTTGGAGTTCCTTTTGGGCTGTATCTCCAACAAACTGCACAAACAAGGAAGCAAACAAACAAGCAAGCATACAATTATAAGAACAATTCCAAGAATTCTGTTGCACAAATTCCTTGTTGCTGCCATTGTAATGCTTGTTGGTCCTTGCTTTGAAGTGGTTCAGCCTGCACAGCCAAACAAGACCAACAAAACATACAACCAAATAGGTGTGCAAGCTGCTGTAGCTATTGCTATTAGCTTGTATTTGTTCCTTGTCTGCTGCAAGTTGGTGGAGTTGTTGCAGATGTTGATGGAATGCATCTGGTATGCATGGGGAATTCTGAAGATTTGCACCTGCACAGACAAACAAAAACAAAAACAACAAACCCAAGGCTGCCAATCTGCAGGTTCTGATTGCTCCATGTTCCTTGTGTGTTGCAAGTTGGTGTAGTTGTTGCTGTGGAAAGCTGCTCCATAGGAGCCCCAAGAATTTGCAGCCCTCATAGCAGTTCCAAAGAGGGCCTGCATAAGTGGACAAAGGCCATGTCCAATAAGATGGAGGAGAACAAGGCCAAAAGCTGGATTGGATGTTATGGGATTCCCCAGTTATTGATGTCCCTAAGCAAAAACACTTAGCCAAATGCAAACAAACAAACAACCACAAGAACCAGCTGGAAGTTGCTGTTCTGCATAGTCCTTGTGGAGGCCTAGTGTACATCTTCTTGTTGCTTCCTTTGTGATTATGGTGTTTGTTGGTATCAGTTACACAAGTATCCTTTGTTGTGATCAGGTTCAACTTGGAGTACCTGCACAGACAATCAGAACCAACAAGCCACACAACCACAGCCAAAGACAAGCAACAAAGCAAAAAGGACTGCTGCAGGTGTTGCAGGTGTTGGGCTGCTGCAGGTGTTGAGTTGATGCAGGTGTTGTCCTCTATGTATTTGATGTTAAGGCATGTTGGTGTAAGTCTCCAACAACCTGCAAATACACTGCAAATAACCAAACACAAGCAAAGACCTATACAGGTTAGTAGAGAGGAATGGTTCTCAAAAAGGATTTTGGAGCCTGTTAGCATTTTCCATGTCGCTCGACTAACGTCTCCAATTATCCATTTGAGTTGAAACTTTATGGAGTTAGCATGTATATCCTCCCCTTTAGTCCTGCAAAGTTTGAAGACTTGTTTCCCAAGTTGGAGGGTCCAAATCACTAAAGACCCTCTCTTTAGGCTTAAAGCAGCTGAATGTTTCCATGTCGCTCGCCTAACGCCTCCAATTATCCGTTTGGGCTGAAACTTCTTGGGGTTTGTCAAAATAGTATATTCTAACATCCTGCAAAGTTTGGGGGGGATTGGACAAGTCCACATGCTACTCCACACCCTGCACCTGCTGCACTGCTGTAGCTTAGAGGTTGCAGGGTGTTTGGAAGTTGTTTTTGTGCTTTTGTCTATGTATTTGTTGTTGAGGAATGCTAATATATTACTCCAGACACCTGCAATAATACAACAAACAAGCCCAAACCAAAAATAATGTGCACAGACTAACAAAAAAGGAGGGGCCTCAGTAAGAGCTTTGGAGAGTGTTATCATTTTCCAAGTCGCTCGACTAACGTCTCCAATTGTCCATTTGAGTTGAAACTTTATGGAGTTAGCATATATATCCTCTCCTTTAGTCCTGCAAAGTTGGAAGACTTTTTTCCCAAGTTGGAGGGCCCAACTTACTAAAGACCCTCTCTTTAGGCTTAAGGCAGCTGAATGTTTCCATGTCGCTCGCCTAACGCCTCCAATTATCCGTTTGGGCTGAAACTTCTTGGGACTTGTCAAAAAAGTATATTCTACCCTCCTGCAAAGTTTGGGGGCCATTGGACAGGTCCTCATGTTATTCCACACCCTGCACCTGCTGCCCTGCAGCATGTACTCCAGTGGTGCTCCAAGCTGAAGTGTAATCATGATAGCTGAAGATCTAGGACCCTGCAAAATCAGATTAGTGAAATAGAAAAAAGAATATATACTATTTCTTTCCTCAAGAGGTGAGTTGGTTATTGTGAGTAAGTAATATGTAGGGGAGACTCTCCCTTTTACAGTGGTTCTAACTGTGGTATCTTCAAAGTATTTGTATCTATGCATAAGTTGAAGATAGAGTTAGAACAGCAGTGCAGCAGATCAGGGAGGTTTCTTGATTCTCTTGAGCTTCCTTCTTCTGAAGCTAGCCATTCCCAACCTGTCCAGTTCCAGGTGGGCTTTGGCTTCTTTGGGGAGGTCCTGTTTGATGAAGTATAGCTCAGGGGAAGTACATTTATGGCTGTGTTTGGATAATGCATCAGCAATGGAGTTGGCCTCCCTAAAGGTGTGATTGCATTGAAAAGCCTGGAACTGACAGATGATATTGTGAAGGTTGTCCAGCAGTCCTTTGATGGTCCAGGGAGGCTTTGCTTGATGATGCAGCCACTTGGTGAGGAGTTCAGAATCCACTTCTAGTTCTACCTTGTAGTAACCAAGGTGGAGGCACCAGGAGAGGCCAAAGATAGCTGCTTTAATCTCAGCTTGATTATTAGTACCTGTACCTAAAGGGACAGCAAAGGCAAAAATGAGATCACCATAAGAATTTCTTAAGATTCCTCCTCCACCAATGTTGCCAGGGTTGTCAAGAGCACTGCCATCTGTATTTAGTTTCACCCTGTGGCCTGCTGGCTTTATCCATTTCACAGGAGTGATTTGGATAACATGAGAACACTGATCAATCCAAAGGACCAGTTCCTTCCAGCTGGTAGGCCACTTGATATAGGGGAAGGCTATGGTGAGCAAGTTGTGGATATCTTTGTAGATAGAGAATTTGACTCTAGCCAGATTAGAATGTTTTCCACCATATTTAGATGCACATCTGTTTTTCCAAAGGTTCCAACAAATGGAAATAGGAGTAGCCTGCAGAATAAGCTTATGAGCATTATTTTTATACTTAGAATTCCACCACCTCATCAAAAGAGTTCTAAGAGGTGTGTACTCCTTAGTGATACCCAAGGAATCAGAGAAGACTTTCCAAATGTTGGTAGCAAAGGAACCTGCAACAAAAATGTGATCAATAGTGTCTTGGTCAGGTCTATGGCAGCAGTAGCACTGAGAGGGGGTATGACCAAATCTGATCAAGCTCTCATTGGTGGGCAACTTCCCTCTAAAAGCTCTCCAGACCAGGAAGGAGTATTTGAAAGGGATGAGGTTGTGCCATGTGGAAGAATTGAGCTTAGTCTTGGGTCTTTTGGCTCTGATGAGCTCCCATGCTGTGGAACAACTGAACTCCCCAGAGCTAGTGAGCTTCCAGCTTGGTTGATCTTGCTGGAGAGGCTGATAGTTGATGTAGGTAGCCAGGATGGTTGACACAAGTTGGGGAGGAGCCTTTTGTATGACAAGATCCACATTCCATTGACCATTGGTCAAGAAGGCAGAAACCTGAATGTTGTTGAACCTGCAACTGTTAGTGGTGAAGAGTGCTAGAGGTCCAACCCCCAGCCAGTTGTCCCACCAAAAGAGGCAAGTACCAGACAAGATTTGCCATTGAATATGAGGCTCCATGTGAGTCTTGTTGTGCATCAGGTGTTTCCAAGTAAGGGATTGGCCAGTATCCCATTTCTTGGTGATGATATTAGCCCTCTGACAATACTTGGCTTTAAGGAAGTCACCCCACAAGGTGTTCTTGGTTCTAAGAGTCCACCATTGCTTGTATTGAAAGGACTTAGCAACATCAGCAATTTGTCTGACCCCTATGCCCCCCTCATCATATGGGAAACTCAGGTTCTTCCAAGAAGACCAATGGTACTTCCTTTTGTCATTCTTCCACCCCCAAAAGAAGTTGGCAGTAATACTTTGGATTTGCTTGATGGTAGTGGAGGGTGGAGTGCTGGCTGCAAGCAAGTGAATAGGCATGGCTTGGATGACATGTTTGACAAGAGTAACTCTGCCCCCATAGCTCAGGATCTTTGCCTGCCATCCTGTGATCTTATTAACTACCTTTGCAATAAGCTCAGAGTAGTAGATAATTCTCTGCCTTCCAATGTAAATGGGGCATCCCAGGTAGGTGATGGGGCTGCTCTTTTGAGTGAAGCCAGTAATATCCTTGATTCTCTGCACAGTAGATTGGAAAGCATTGGAAGGAATCATGAAGTGGCTTTTATGTTTGTTGATCAGTTGTCCAGAGGTCTTTTCATAAGTATCCAAAGTCTCCATGATGAGAGTCAAGGTTTGCTTCCTTCCAGAAGCAAAAATAATGATATCATCAGCAAAGCTAAGGTGGTTAATCTGAGGACCCTTTTGAGACATGTAGAATCCATGGAACTGAGGATGATGATGAAGTTTGTTCATAAGTCTAGAGAGAACTTCAGCTCCAAGGATGAATAAGGCTGGGGATAGAGGGTCACCCTGCTTGAGGCCCCTTGTGGAGTGAAAGAAACCATGCCTAGATCCATTAACTATGACAGAATACCAATTATCAGACATGATTCTCCATGCCATATCAATGAATCTTTCACCAAAGCCCATTCTTCTCAGAACCAGGCAAGTGTAGGACCAAGAGACCCTATCATAAGCTTTGGCCATGTCAAGTTTGATCACAACATTGCCTCCTATGTTAGGCTTTTTTATCTGGTGGATGATTTCTTGGGCCAGCATGATATTCTCAGAGATGCTCCTATTTTTAACAAAGCCTGATTGGTTAAGAGAGATGAGGTTAGGCAGAATAGGGGCTAGTCTAAGACAAAGGAGTTTGGATATGATTTTGTTAGTAAAATTACTCAGACTTATGGGCCTGAATTCAGAAATTTTGGTAGGGTGCTTTACTTTGGGGAGGAGAACTAAGCAAGCATGAGAGAAGTATTTAGGCATAGTCTGACCGAGGATGAGGGTTTAGGGTTTAGGGTTTAGGGTTTAGGGTTTTTTTTTTTTTTTTTTTTTTTTTTTTTTTTTTTTTTTAACGGGAACAGACCCTACACGAGGCTCCCACCTCTCGTGCACAGTCAGGGGTTAAGCAACACCCCCAAGCCTTAACATAAATAATCAAAATAAAAATACAAGGAGGGGGACATAAACCTTACCTCCGATCCTATGGTGGTTCATAAGTCGGCTAACCTATTAAGGTCGGCTAACTCATCCCCGATACAAAAAGGAAACTAACTATAACTAGAAAGCATTAAACCTGTGAGAGGACTCCTCCCGGTACAATTCAACTATGAAAGCATAAATGAGGGAGACTCTCCCCTTCCATGAGAAAAAAGAAAAGTAACCTACACTAGTCCTATTCAACTATGCTACGTACCAGACATAGCTACATTGAAGAAGAACAAGCATACGAAACTTCTATCTCGCATGGGATGGGAAATTCCTTTCATCTTTGCTCCTTTTAGTCTTGTCGTACCAAGTAAATCCAGGTGAAGTGTGCCTTTGTATCAGCATCATGATTACCAGCTATGGAGGTTGAAAGGATAGGAAGTATATGGAGCTATAGTAGCCAACAGCCTTTGATATGTTGTGGAGAAATTGATAGCCTGAATTAGCCAAGGAAGTAAACAAACATGGTTGTTGCAGTCTTGTACCCAATCCCTTGCTGCCTCTATAGTTGCAGTGGTATCATGATTGTTGTTGCAGGTTAGGTTCAGTAGTAGATACCTATTTTGGTACCTGCACAGGCAAACAACACCAGAAAAACACACAAACAAACTATTGTGTGCTGCATATGCTATATTCTGCTGCTGTGCTGCATATGGTAGGTACCAATGGTGGTTGATGATGATGGCTGCAGTATCCTTGTGATGCCAAGTATTCTCAACTTTGAAGGTGTGCATCAGTGAACCTGCATTATCAATTAACAGAGGGCCAAGCAATTGTGGGAAGGTAAAAGGCTGATGCATGTTTTTGTGCAACTCCTTGTTGCTTCCATTGTAGTTAGGCTGCTTATTGGTCTTTGTTTTGAGATGGTTAACCTTCTTGGAATACCTGCACAGAAAAACAACACCAACACACTTGTATTTGTTTCTTGTCTGATGCAGGTTGATGGACTTGTTGCTGAGGTGTGTTGATAATGGAGGATGTGGTTGGCAATCTGATTGTTCTGCTTCATAGCAGCCCCAGGTTGCTGCAGCCTTTGTAGCATTTCTGCTCATTGCCAAAGAGATCTGCAGGCTGCTGTATCCATGTTCCTTGTGGAAGGAATGGGATTGGTTTTGTGGAGTCCTGTTAGATATCTCCAAATTCTGATGGAATAGCTCCCCAGTTGTTGATGTACCTGCAGCTACACAACAAACAAACAAATACAAACAAACAAACAAACACAAAAACCAGGGGCTAATTGACATTCTGCACAATTCTTTTGTAGGCCTCTTAGTGAAGGTATTTGTTTTGTTGGTTGTATCTGTGTTATGCTCTATGTAGATGTTGATAAAACATGTTGGTGAGATCATCCTGCCACCTGCAGCTACACAACAAACAAAAGCCAGCAAGACAGGGTTTGCACAAAGGACTGCTGCAAGTGTTGAGCTATTATAGAGTGCATAGATGGAGTGGAGACATTGCTTTAGATTTGTGTGCAGCTCCATTTTTGTGTTGAAGCATGCTTCCCAGAAAAGAGGATCCTCTCTTGTGATCTGGTTCAGGTTGCTTATGTGTGGCTTCCCAGTAGTTATTGCACCTAAACAAAAACAAAACCAGGAGTACATACAACCAAACAAGCAACAAAAACAATAGGGGGCTCCATTTCTGCACACTCCTACTGTTTCAGTCATGGATAGTCCTGTAGCAGTGTTGTCCTCCATGTATTTGTTGTTAAAGCATGTTGGTGTATATCTCCAACAACCTGCAAATACACAGCAAATAACCAAAGACAAACAAAGACCTGTACAGGTTAGTAGAAAAGAGTGGATCTCAAATAGGATTTTGGAGCCTGTTAGCATTTTCCATGTCGCTCGACTAACGTCTCCACTTATCCGTTTGAGCTGAAAGGGTTTAGGGTTTAGGGTTTAGGGTTTAGGGTTTAGGGTTTAGGGTTTAGGGTTTAGGGTTTAGGGTTTAGGGTTTAGGGTTTTTTTTTTTTTTTTTTTTTTTTTACGGGAACAGACCCTACACGAGGCTCCCACCTCTCGTGCACAGTCAGGGGTTAAGCAACACCCCCAAGCCTTAACATAAATAATCAAAATAAAATTACAAGGAGGGGGACATAAACCTTACCTCCGATCCTATGGTGGTTCATAAGTCGGCTAACCTATTAAGGTCGGCTAACTCATCCCCGATACAAAAAGGAAACTAACTATAACTAGAAAGCATTAAACCTGTGAGAGGACTCCTCCCGGTACAATTCAACTATGAAAGCATAAATGAGGGAGACTCTCCCCTTCCATGAGAAAAAAGAAAAGTAACCTACACTAGTCCTATTCAACTATGCTACGTACCAGACATAGCTACATTGAAGAAGAACAAGCATACGAAACTTCTATCTCGCATGGGATGGGAAATTCCTTTCATCTTTGCTCCTTTTAGTCTTGTCGTACCAAGTAAATCCAGGTGAAGTGTGCCTTTGTATCAGCATCATGATTACCAGCTATGGAGGTTGAAAGGATAGGAAGTATATGGAACTATAGTAGCCAACAGCCTTTGATATGTTGTGGAAGAAAGTGTAGCTGCATTTGAACACCTGCATGGTGGTCCAAATGTATGGTTGCTGCAGACTTGCACCTGCACAGACAGCCCAAACCATAAACATACACAAGCAACCAAGTCTGGAGGTTGCTGTACATGGGTGTGTTGGTTTTGTCATCTGTTGTTGCTGATGTTGTTGAACTTCAGCTTTCAATTCTGCACTTTCAGCTTCAGCTCTTTTACAGCAGCTTATGATATTGTTGTTGGTTCTTGGATGTTGTCTATGAGGGTGTTGGAGTTCCTTCTGGGCTGTATCTCCAACAACCTGCATAAACAAAGAAGAAAACAAACAGGCAAGCACACAATTATAAGAACAATTCCAAGAGTTCTGTTGTACAAACTCCTTGTTGCTGCCATTGTAGTTAGTCTGCTTGTTGGTCCTTGCTTTGAAGTGGATCATTCTTGTACCTGCACAGCCAAACAAGACCAACAATACATACAACCAAAGAGTTGTGCAAGCTGCTGTAGCATTAGCTTGTATTTGTTCCTTGGCTGCTGCAAATTGGTGGAGCTGTTGCAGATGTTGATGGAATGCATCTGGTATGCATGGAGAGATGATCCATGCTTTAGTATCCAATTGTGTACAATTATGAGGTTCTGCACCTGCACAGACAAACAAAAGCAAAAACAAAAACAACAAACCCAAGGCTGCCAATCTGCAGGTGGTTGCAGGTTCCCTAGGCTGTTTGTTGGTCTTTGTTTTGAGGTGGTTAGACCTCTTGGAGTACCTGCACAGCAAAACAAAAACAACAACCTTGTATATGTTTCTTGTCTGCTGCAGGTTGATGAATTTGTTGCTGGAGTGTGTTGATAATGGAGAATGTTGTTGGTGATTGGAGCTCAATACAGGGGAGCTGCATCTGGGGTACCTGCATAGATAAACATAACCAACAAACCTCCCAAGCAAAAAGAGCTGCAGGCTTCTGCATCCATGTTCCTTGTGTGTTGCAAGTTGGTGTAGTTGTTGCTGTGGAATGTTGAAATTGGATGTGGCTAGAAAGCTGCTCCATAGGAGCCCCAAGACTTTGCAGCCCTCATAGCAGCAAAGAGGGCCTGCATAAGTGGACAAAGGCCATGTCCAATAAGTTGGAGGAGAACAAGGCCAAAAACTGGATTGGATGTTATGGGAATGTGTCTGTGAAGTCCTGGTGATCAACTCCAACTTCTGATGGAATAGATCCCCAGTTATTGATGTCCCTAAGCAAAAACAATCAGCCAAATGCAAACAAACAACCAAACACAAGAACCAGCTGGAATTTGCTGTTCTGCATAGTCCTTGTGGAGGCCTAGTGTACATCTTCTTGTTGCTTCCTTTGTGATTATGGTGTTTGTTGGTATCAGTTACACAAGTGTCCTTTGTTGTGATCAGGTTCAACTTGGAGTACCTGCACAGACAATCAGAACCAACAAGCCACACAACCACAGCCAAAGACAAGCAACAAAGCAAAAAGGACTGCTGCAGGTGTTGCAGGTGTTGGGTTGCTGCAGGTGCTGAGTTCAGGGTTCAGGGTTCAGGGTTCAGGGTTCAGGGTTCAGGGTTCAGGGTTCAGGGTTCAGGGTTCAGGGTTCAGGGTTCAGGGTTCAGGGTTCAGGGTTCAGGGTTCAGGGTTCAGGGTTTAGGGTTTAGGGTTTAGGGTTTAGGGTTTAGGGTTTAGGGTTCAGGGTTCAGGGTTCAGGGTTCAGGGTTCAGGGTTCAGGGTTCAGGGTTTAGGGTTTAGGGTTTAGGGTTTAGGGTTTAGGGTTATTATTATTTTTTTTTAAAAAATAAATTTTTACGGGAACAGACCCTACACGAGGCTCCCACCTCTCGTGCACAGTCAGGGGTTAAGCAACACCCCCAAGCCTTAACATAAATAATCAAAATAAAAAT